>NC_089209.1:9164045-9351545 GCF_963930695.1 Labrus bergylta | reverse complement strand
GAGAGACGGGGGAAGCTGCGTTTGGGAATACTCAGAGAGCAAAAGAAGGGAGTGCAGATAAAGAGAGCTGGAGAGGAAAGGGAGTAGGTAAAAGGGGGAATGACTGGTAGGGGGAGAATAAAACAAAAGAGGAGGGGATAAATATAACACATGCAAAGGGGGATGGGGGGTGGGGGTTAGAGAAAATAGAGGGGAAAAAGAGAACACGAGGAGGGAAGATGAGAGAGATGATGGGAGCAACCATGCAGGACGGAGAGAGTTCAACTAAGTGCCATGCCCCTCCCCCTTTATTGTCATATAGAGAGTTCAAAAAAGAGGTAGATGAGGGTTATACATAAAAAGGTGAACAATCTGAAATAGAATCGCTGAGATAACCAATTTATTTTTAAATGTTATCTAGAAAAATTCAGCCGAAGGGCTTTGCAGTCATACCTAGTATTAATAAATGTTCTTTTTCACCATTACAGTTCATTAGTTATCTGGAGTTGGCAGACTAGTCTCCATGCTGCTCTATGGGATCTTATCACTTTTCCAAGGATGTAATCGTCTGTTTTTGCCTTGGCTTGCATAAGCAAGCATGAGGAGGCCAAGTTTGTTTCAATTTAACTTGGACGGAATCTCTCCTTTTACGAGTGTGGCCAAAACTTTTCAGACTGCACAGAGACTCTAAAAATGGGTACGAAGATACACAAACAACACACAAGAAAAGGCTCAAAGAGGCATTTGGGTCCATGGTTGTATTTATAACAGAACAAGTATTCTCCAACTAACTTCATTTATTGAAAGTCCAAACCACAAATAGAGTATCAGCACATTTAGCAAAGTCAGCGTCACCTATAAACACGTACCACCGTCACAAACAAACAAACTTATCTACAGTAGGGCTGGGTATTGGTAAGGATCAGTCTATCGCTATACTTTGTAATTCCTCTATATCATTGACTGAAAAATTAAAAGTGGTGCAGTTTGCTGTTGTTGAGTCAAAAACTATTGAATTTGGATTTTCCATTCCAATTTTATAGAACCCAGGGTTTTCACAAAAACAGAATTATATACTTCATGATCAAACTAGAAATAAAAAAACACTATCAATACCTGTTTTGAAATAATGGCAACAACAAAAAGCCCTTGGCACCCAAAATTGTGAACTTTCTTGCTTTTAACCTTCACACAATGACGGTAGAAAGAAGTCCCTAAACACAAACAAATAACAGTAGACCAACACAGGTAAACAGTAATGAGAAGAACTCAGTTAACTTGTATAGTGCATGTGTCTATATCAGGTTTTCTCATCATGTTGCTCTGTTTGGGACATCTCTGTGTGTCAGTCATTGTGCGGTACTTAAGAGCCCACAGCAAACACTCTGTATGACAGGACTAAACAAGAATGAAAACACTTGTGTGTTGGTCTGTAACAGACACCAACGTAACTTGTACATCTTAATGAGACGCCAAAAGGACTTTACAAACATCGGTACTTGCCAACCCGTGAATATAAACCATCTGTCTTTGTCGTGGCGGTGTAGCTGTGGGTCTGACGGGGACACAAACACACACAGCATGAATATGAAGAGAAGAATACAAACAAAACTAACTCCTTCTTGCATGTTTGTGAGGATCTGCAGACAAATGTAATATAGTCCTTTAGAACGTTACAGCTGTGAAACAAGTAACAACCATAAAAAAAAATTTAAAAACCTATTATTTCTTTCTTTTAACGCTTTATATTAGTCATGTTCACTCGCTTCCCTGTCATCTGTGTCATCTCATCGACCATCACTGCCTTCTGCCTCGCTTAAGTTACAACCTCCGGTGTTAAAAAATGAAGCCAATACGAAGTACAGAATCCTACAGTTCATCGAGAGTCCGCTTGAGGCTGGCTGCAGAAGCACCAGAAGTCAGCTACACACCCCATTTAAAAAACAAAACAAACAAAAAAAAAAAAAACTGTTTTTACAGCAGAAATGAACATGTTTACAACCTGGTACAAAAAAAACCAAAATTGGTCTGATTAGCAAATCTTGATCGGCACAAACTGTACATGGGGGTACATTTTTGATGACTCATCGGTTTTGATTTTTATGAAGGATAAGCGTTATTCACAATAAGGCACGTAGTTGAGCTGATTGTCAGGCGGCCACAGTGACACGGTTTGTCCAGATCTTAGTCTTCTGTTTGGTTGACTGAAAGTTAGGGCGAGACAGGATTTCCTGAATGGCGACCGCCAAAGCCCCCTGCAGTAACAGATGGGTGACGTAACTCAGGCTTCATCCATTAATATTTACAGTCTATGGTCTTGCTCAAGGCAGCTTCAGGGTCTAAGAGCCGGCGTCCGGCCACAGGTGTGGAGGTTATTTGATTACAGGAATTTAAGGGAAAATCGATATTGTGAAAACAAAAAATTTATTTTTTTAACATTTATTTCTCTACTGAGTAATCACCACAGCAATCACCAGCATCAATGCACAGAATACATTTTTATTCAGCTCTAGATGTGAACTAAACTTCCCTGACTGTTCCAGCGCATGTCCAAAAACTTTCCACAGTGTACACTTCGTGACAGACCCACACTCAGCCCACTCTCCGTCACGTTTCACATTTCGCATAGCACTCACCTGGACCCTCTCTTTATCATCTAAATATCAGCGCAAAGCCCAAGACTGCAGCATCCAACAGCCTCCAGCGCTACATAAAGGGCCTCTCGTATTGATGTTTTATTAACGGGGCCATAAATATTGAAAAGACACTTACTAATGAAGCCACAGAGAAAAGTTTCAGAGACAATTTACAGCATAAGGGAATACAGGGACCTTGATTATGGCACCGTACAACCCTCTTTTTTTTTTTCACTTTTCCTTCTCCTTCATCTCATTTCCCACGCCATGACCGTAATGCCCCTGCAGCTTCAACATCGTCCTCCACACTTTACACTCCTCTTCTTCCCCCATCCCTCTCCCCCTCACCTGTTTTTTCTTCTTCAGTGAAATCAATGGATTGGAGTGGCTTGAGGATCTGCCACACCCCCTTGCAAATATTAATCATAAATCACAGGCTGTGAGTATAATGAGGCTTGTTTCTAATGACAACGGGCTTGATGAATGTGTCTGTTGCTCGCTGTGGCATTATCATATAGCCAGGCAGGAGTGTGCACGTGTGTGTAAGTAGTAGAGGGAGTGTGTGTGTGTGTGTGTGTGTGTGTGTGTGTGTGTGTGTGTGTGTGTGTGTGTGTGTGTGTGTGTGTGTGCAGCTGTGAGTGGATGAGGTATATAATGCAGCTCTCCTCCACATGTAGCATGACATTTCCATGGCAGAGGGCCTACGGCAAGCCAGCTCGCTGTGGCATTTCCAGCAGCTGTTTACACACACACAAAGTACATGTACGTTATTTGTTTCCAAACACACAAGTGCAAGAACTGTACAGTGCAGCCATTTACCTGTGCAGTTTACTGTAAAAGCCATATTATTTGCCTTTGAAGTATCTGTCAGTACGAGATAGGGAAAACAAATAGAGGTAGCATTTAACTAATAGCACACATTACAGGTAAAGTAGCACTCGGTGGTGAAGCTGAGAATAAGCACTGTTTAAAAGGGCAGCACGCAGGTTATAAGGACGCTGAAGCTATATATGGAAGACCGTGAGCCATAGGACAGATATGCATTGATTTAGAAACAAGTTTATGCACATTCTAATAACATACATGTTCTTGCTTTCCTCTATTGCTGGTACAATAGTATTATGGGGCGGCTGTGGCTCAGTTGGTAGAGTCGTCGATCCCCAGCTGGGCAGCATGTCTGATGTGTCCTTGGGCAAGACACTTAACCTCGAATTGCTCCCACTGCTCAGGCGGTGGTGTATGAATGGGATTAGTTACTTCTGATGGATGATACTACAAAGCGGCCACAACCATCAGTGTGTGAATGGGTGTGAATGGTGTGACATGCAGTGTAAAATCGCTTTGAGTAGTCAAGACTAGAGAAGTGTTATATAAGCTCAAGACCATTTACCATTTATTAAAATCAATGGTGGTTAAAAAGTATTAGAAGTTGCATCAAACTGTTTCCTTTCCAGAAAACTATGTGTTGGAGTTTAATCACATTAATCAAATCTAAATTGTGGTACTAAAACTATTTCTTTATTTAGTAGCTCAACCTTGAAATGCATGAAGTATCAAGTATTATCTTTCACTGGATGAAAAACCAGAAACCTACAGAACAAAAAAGCATGATTAAATGTTGTAACGTCAAAGCTTATAAACTAAGCTACATGTTGAAACAAAATGCTGATGAAAATACTGATGAAATGTAGCAGGAGATGTTAAGTTCAGTGGCTCTTACATGTTCTGCATGATGCACAGTTCGCCGCAGTAACTCTTGATCGTTCACTTGGTGTGCTTAAACGACTACAATCAAAGTATAATGATGGTTGTGAAGAGATCATACAGAGTGATATCTCTTTACAATGATAAAACATCTTTGTCTTACTTTTATTTTCACTTGTTGTTGAATAATCGTGTGCAGTGGTATGTTCTAATAAACAGGAATGAGGAGAGAAATAAGTTGATAAAGTTTTGTAGGGGTGGCAGATAGCCAAGCTGTATTGTCGTGCGGAGTCTACAGTCCACGTCGGCGGCCAAGGGTTCAAATCCGACGGCGGCCCTCTGCTGCATATCATCCCACTTCTCTCTCCTCCCAACATTTGCTGTCTCTCCTCAGATGTCCTATCAAATCAAAGCTGGCCCCCGAAAATAACTTTAAAGTTTTTGAAGGTGTCTTGGTTTATTGGATTTAGTGACTTCAGGTTCTATATACTGGAAGCCGTATTTAACATGAAACCCTCTATCCATCTGAATCCTTAGAGAAAGGTTCCCTATGTGGAGGCGGCAGCAAGAGATTCATGAGAAAAAATAATCTGGGCATCAAAATAATTCTATGCATGCCCAGATGCCTCTAGATTTATGTGAGAAAATGATCTTTCATTTTGTAGTTTGTGTGAACTGACCCTTTGATTTTGACAGGTTTGACTGCAGCAAAGAAAACAACATATGCAAGAGATAACAAGTACCAGACTGAGAGAAATACAAATAAACAAATGAATTCACACCTAACTGGCACATTCTTTCCTTTTTTTTTTTTTTTTTTAGCTCAGCTCCTTCTGTGTGTGTTATCTATGTCTGCTCCATTAGTGAGCCAGGTACCGTTCTCTTGTTAGAAGCCAAAATGAGCTGGAGAGCAACTCTATTGATTTCAATAGAAATGTGCTTACACTGGCATCAATATCACTGCACTTTTCCGATTCTTCCCTTTAGAAGCTTCCCTCCTCTCTCCCCTTATGCCATCACATCCCTTCGTCTCTCCCCCTCCCCCTCCCCCTCCTCCTCCTCCTACTCCTTCATCCTTACAAGCTGCTGATGCAGGGAAACCCAGGGCTGCGCCAGAACTACCACAGCTTGGCTGCAGATTCCAGTTTTGCATCCTTGGACAAGTATGAAAAAAAACCCCACAAAGGGTTGCGGGAGGGGGGCTGAAATGGATAGCTATTGGCTAACATTAGTAATGTTTTTTTTTATCTGCTGGCTTTTAGGGTTTGTAGTGAAACGTATGTGCTGAGGTCTAATCAGATCAGGTATTGATTGGTCTTCATAGAGGAAGCTTAACGATCTCCCTGCTACTCTGTGATCTCTCACTGAAAGGATAGAAGGGAGGGAAGAACAGAGGCAGAGAGGTGGATAGATGGAGGTCAGGGGTTACGGTTTGACTGCCGTCCGTCTTAAGGGTCAAGGTGAGGCTGGCAGATGGCCACTCAGAATCGATAGCAGGTTTTCTGATCAAAGTTGACCCTCGCTGACCAGAGGACTTGTTTGATGGTGAAGGCAAATGCGCCTTTCCAACCCCGATTGATGCAAACGCCTCTCAAGAGGTGCAGCTGTCAAGTCAATCTCTGGAGCTGCAGAAACTACCATATTGTAAGTGACAAATTGTTCATTAAGTGGAAAGTGAATCTAAACTGCATCTCCACTTGGTTCCCATGCGGCGAAGATGGCAGCCTTGTCTGGTCCACCGCATGCCCTGCTCATGACCAGCCCCAGCTCCAGCTCCCGGGCCCGCAAATCCCATTTCATGCCAGCCACACTTCTGAAAGCCGAGACAAAAGCCCGATCAGCACAGCTGCAGCTTTAGCATATTGTGCCCGCAATCATTGTGAAATCAGAGGAACAAAGCAAAGCGGAACTCTGCAGCACCCGAAACTATGCAGTAACAAACAAGAGACATTTAAACTAAGGGTAAGGCTTCTTAGAGGAGGAGGAACTTTCTGTTACTGTTTGTTGAAGGTCAACACCATCTATAATAGTTGATTTCCTCAGTATATCTTTGCAGACACCGGCTCCCTTTGAGAAAAAGTACAACATCTTGGTAGGGCCTAATGCAGTCTTCTTTGAGTGAATGGTCTGGAATATATACGTGTGTCTAGGGCACATGGTTAACCCCTCATGGGAAACTGCTATTTACTGACAGGAATCATGCAAGTTCCCAGGCATTTACAGGGCCAACAATCTGGTTTTTCATGCAGTGGTTTTAACTGTAGCTTGATTAGACATGGGTGTTGCTTCACCCACTGTGTACTCTCAGATGGCCAAGACAAATTTCTCCTCAGGGTGGACAACAGAGGCTAATCTGAATCTAAAAATCTGGTCAAAGTGACAATACCAAATACTTTGCACAGCGAATCATGAATGAACCGAGGCAAGTCTGCTAAAATAACTCTGACTGTCTCATCTGTAGCCCCAATAACTGGAAAGTTGTGACATACAGTTCATCATCTGCCCACATCTGTAAGAGTTCTGACAGCATATCTGCTTATTTGGCATACAGATGATGTCGTACAAGTAGAACTGCCAGTGGCTAAATTGATGAAAAGATTTGGTTGGGGTTTAGATTTATCATGACATACTTGTAAACGCCCAGTGACTCAATGGACAGTTTAAAAAGTTATCATTAATTGATAGCGAAACCAAAGATATCATGTGTTTTACACTATGAATTCTTCCTTTCTTGTCAGGAATGCCAATTAATGAAATGGACGTGATGTCATCCATTGGTTTGGGGATCACTGTTTTGAAGCCTTGAATTTGACATTTTAGTCATTGTAATTTTTTAGTTAATTGAATCCATATTTTGTTATATCCATTTTTATATCCATTCTAGCCTCTTGTGAGTTACAGGTAGCCTTGCCCTAAAGCATCATCCTCTTTAACATCAAGTTAACGTTAAACTGGAATATAGAACACAAAATAACATCATTCTGTGGTGGAGAAGACGTGAAACTAGAAGTTGAGATGATTAAGTTATTTGCAAAATGTTTATATAGGAAAATAAAGAGTGAGAGAGAAGGTCTTTTCCTGGTCTTGTGTCATATAATCAGACTTCTTTTTTGCTACCAGTGCAGTCGCCTCCTGTAGGCCAAATAATGAAGGATTAAGATAAAGCCATATTGGCCTCTCTCTTGAACCATAAGATACGTACACTCAGAAAGTCTTCAAAACTACAACAAATAGGCCTTTATGCAGGAAGTAATGCTGTCGAGAAAGACATACTCAAAGTATCAAACACTCCGGGCAGATGAACTAATATGGGTTCAAGTTGAAATCAGCACGCACCACACACTTCCAATGCTTGTTGATGTGTTTGTTAATGTGTGAGTGGTGGATTACTAATACATTTGTGTGTGTGCAAACCATTGGACTCCCCTTATTTCCCAGGATACAGAGTTCTAGATGCCCACACAAACCAAAAACGCACACGCACACACACACGCACACACACACACACACAAACACCACACAAACACACCACACAAACACACATGCACACACACACACACACACAGGGAGTGCCCTGGGCCGCGCTGTACTAATGAAGCAGCCTGTAAGCGGCTACCTTCATTACATTCAATCCTCTGGACAGTGCCAGCAATTACATTGCAGCTTCCTACTGTCAGAGCTCACATGTGCGCACACGCACGCACGCACGCACCGTTGGAAGCGTGTCCTTCTTCTCAAGGCTAATGCTGGTTGAGGTTAATGCAGTGTGGAGTTCCAGCTTCTCCTCTTCTTGTTTGGACTTTTATATTAACAAAAGGCCATTATGTTTTCTAACAAAAACTCCCCGTAACATTAAACTGAGACCCATTAACACATCAGCACATCTTCTGTGACGTCTCAGTCTGTCGCTGCCTCTGTATGTTGGAGCAGAAGGAGGCCTGCAGGCGGAAGTGGTGGTGGTGGTGGGGGTCTAATAGAGTGCTCCACTTGCCATATTTCACACATCTCATCACTTACTCCACTGATACACACAAACACATACAAGTCAGTGCAGGGGAAACCAGGAGGCAAGCCCCTGGAGCATTCTGGGAGGTTTTTCTTTTTCAGGGATTGGATTCAGTGTGATGCTGTTTAGGAATTTAAAACCTGCGACTTTTACTAACTTGTATGGAGAAAAAGAAGTCTCACTACTACTGACAAGGATACATGTAAATAAATTATGGTTATCACAAATGCGTCTCTCTATCCCTTAGGCCTGCAACCAACACTTGTTCTCATTATTGCTTAATCTGCTGTGTGATTTTCTTGGTTTCTATTTCAAATGTGTTTGGGGTGTTCTCACTGCCTCGCTGTTGCAACACCAACCACGAACCACAATGGTCTCTGGTTTGAGTCCTGCTCTGGACCACAGTTTCAAGTCATTTCATCCATGTCTCAAGTCATTTTGTCATCTCTCTCTGTTAAGCAATTAAATAATGGGATACAGGTCTTACAATAATACACAATTGACTTGATGCAATTGAGTTGTTTCCCAGCCAAAGTAACAAAATGAAAGTGAAAGAAGTTGGTCGGCCAAAAGTTAACAACTTAAGATTTAGGGTTACCTTTTATATACTGTAAGACAGCAGCGAATCCTCACAATTTGTCTGCTGGAATCTGTTCATTTTTTGCAACTTTTGCATTAAACTAGACACAGAAGTAACAAATGATCAGAAGAGGAGAAGATTGTTTTCCTATCAATGCACAAAACAGCAAATCAAGTAACTATTTCCACTTGTCTCTTCTCAAATTCTGACTTGTACTTGGACACACTATGTGTTCTGCATATTTTCATTTAGAGCTGCGCAACAAATTGCAATTTTGTGGTTATCAAAAAACTACCATTGGTGATAAGCGTGATGCAAAAGCCTGGATTTATTGTATTAAATAAGGACGAGCTTAATGTTAACAAGCACTCAGTGCTCTTTCACACGTGTCAGATGAAGCTCAAGCTTGCTTCAGTATCAGCTGCATTCAAATGAATTGGTGGCATTTTACAGTTGAAAGAAGGGGTTTGGATTATTTTGGATTCACAAAGGATACAGTAAGGATACAGGTAACGTGTAAAACATGACGCACAGGAAATAGACACAGCAACTGTGATTTCAAGCTAAAAGTCACAACTCTTAAATAATTGTATATCTATCACTTCATATTGTCATCAAATTCACAAACAATGTTATTGCACATTGCATATTTTTCTCATATTGCGCAGGCCTAGTTTCATACGAAAGTATGATATAGACAGTTCTGTCCTCTTCATCTATTGCAGCTTGTAAATAAACACCTCAAAGACATTGCCCCTTACTTAATTCAGACAACAGAGCAAAATGTGCTTCTACACATCCAAAGCAGGATCTTTAAAGATTTGAGTTACACTCATGCGAGATAGAGAAAAGCTAAATTGGCACAAAATGATTAAAAGAAAAACTAATAACAAATGGACAAATAAATTCAGCAGTAATATTGACAATCTTGACAAATCCTCAGATCAACAGTAAGATATAGCAATAAGGTGCTGCCGGCAAACTCTGAATATAGAATTCCATACATGGGTCACCAGCTTTGAGACTTATTTGTCTCCATAAATCAGCTGCCACAGTAAGTGAAGACAGAATAGAAAGGAACAGGTAGGGAAGTGAAGCAGAACAGAGCAAATTGAGTGAGAAGCCCGGTTACTCAACTGACTCACTCTTTCAAAACGTACACAGTCATGAGCTCAGGTTGAAAAAAAAACAAAAAAAAAACAGCAGTCATGCCCTTTTGTAAGAGCATAAATGATGCAAAGTGGTAACAAAGCCGTCGAGGCACGTCACGTCATGTCAATCAAAGCGGATCTCGCATGGATGTGACAAGCATGTGTGGCTCTGATGTGTATTAACAATTGATTCCCAGGTGCCGCAATCTGAAAGGGTTTTGTGGTTAAAAACGGAAAAAGCCATGACGTTGAATTATAGAGGAGAATGGAAGCACACCTTGACCACACACACGCACACACACTTACACACAGAGGCCGAGGCTGAGGTCGGCTATCAAAGGCACCTAGTTAGGGAGACGCTGCCCTCCTCCATTATTCACCTGAACATGCTCCCCTCGCTCCTTGGTTTATCCAGGGAGATGGAGTGAGTTGAGCGAAGATGGACAAAAAAAAAAAGTTAAAAGAGCGAAAAAAGGTGAACAGAAGAGAGGGGGGGAAAAAGGCGCGGAGACGTGGACAAAAATAACTAGCGTGAAAAGGGAGATGGTCTGAGATATAAATGCGACATAAAAGTGAAAAAATGAAGAGCGAATATGTTCTATTCATATCTTAAGTTTCAAGTCTTGTACGACTCGGTTTCAGTCATAATTTATATGAAATGATTTGTGATATAATGCACATACAATCTGCAAGCAGGCAAATTAATTTTCTTTACTGTAGTATTATATAAAAATGCAGATATACCTTTTGTTTAAGATGTTATTTTTTAAAGTCAGAGGTTCTCGATCAAATATATCCCACTGAAAGATAATCCTACTCAATAAATCCCAAGAAACAGAAATGAAAAAGAAAAGTTAAGTAGGCTAAGGGGATTAGTGAGAGAGAGCATGTTGGTATCACAAGTGTCATCTGGTGTGTGCAGGTTTGAATCTGTAACCTACTGTAGCTTTGTGTAAAACCGGGCTAGTAGTGCATCAGTTGAGTTACATTTCCTCCTAAAGCGGCAACAAGATGTACTCTTTGTAAATCTTTGGCCAGTAATTTCATAAACTGTGCACAGGGATTTGTGCACAGTTTACAAATCTGTGTGAGGTCAAACACTAGCAATTAATTCTGTGCAGAATATCAGCGCTCTCTCACTCTGGCGTGCATTCAGTGTGCGGAAGCAGGTGCGAGCTTGTCCGTCATGTAAACTGTCCCGACCCCTCTTTAAACATAAAAAAAACAACCCATGCATAAAAAAATGTGCATGAAAGATATACCTCCTCCAAATGGGGTGCGTGACAGGAAAAGTTAGCGAAACACTGAACTAAACTACTGAAAATCACTCCATAGCAACTGTAACACAACAGGGAAAAGCCTTTTCAATTT
The DNA here is from genome assembly GCF_963930695.1 of Labrus bergylta. NCBI lineage: Eukaryota > Metazoa > Chordata > Actinopteri > Labriformes > Labridae > Labrus > Labrus bergylta. The sequence continues at coordinate 9,340,118 of NC_089209.1, read as the reverse complement.
AGAACCATCATCGACATTATAAGTCAAATTGGGACATTTCCCAAAAAATCATCACCCCCACTTTGTCACCTTTGCATCTGTTACAAAAATATAATCCCCAGACGCTCACCACACAGTGTGGTGGTTTCCCCAGGAGCGTGTGTCACACACATCAATCAACACGTCGCACCTCGACATGTCCGGTCTTGTGGCCCTCGGGGGGAATGAATGGAGGGGAAGGAGGGCGAGAAGGCGAGGGGTCTCAAGAAGTAACAAACCAATGGACACCCTGGCAGTGTGTCAGGACAGAGCTGAAGGGGCCTTTGCCAAAGGTGATGGCCAGAAGTCACACAGAGCTACACTGCTACAGCTTTGTTTCCCACCTTGACGGTAACGCACGTCTTTGTTCTTACTGTGAGAATGTGTGATGTTTTCAAACCACAACGTTTGGTGTTGGGTGTTATTTACATTTTTGACTAACACTTGTGAAGCTATAATTTGCAATCAAACACATATTTTTGGGAAAAAAGCAACAGCCTGATAGTGCAATTTATTTTCTTGTCTTATCTTCCATTTGACTCGCTCTGTTTCTTCTGTCTCTTGTGTTCCAACCCGACCCTCTTCAAACTCCACTTTGCTCTCTCTCTCTGTTTGGCAAACAACAACAAAATGTCGAAATACTGAAAAGCTGAGTGATGTTGACATAAATGAAGTTCCCTGTCTCTTCTTACACTGAGCTGAGATTTTAATAGCTGTGGCAATTCATGGAAGATCTTAGAAGTAGTTCCCCTAAAAGGCCTCCGCTCGACTGCTTATTCCTGTCAAAGCTAATGTGGCCCATGGGGCGTCAAAATCTGACAGTTTTTCACAAGTTAGTTATTTAGTACATTAATGTGTACAAAAGATGTTTAAAATAAGTATCAACAGTTAGTCAGCAGTAGCATCTTACAGTCAGATAAAAAAAGAATGCTTGCTATATAGAAACCATATGTCGACTTTTGATAACAACTTTTAGCCTCTACGGTAAAGCTCAGAAAAAGTGGATTAAAAAAAAGAGAGGAAAAAAGGTGAGAAGACGTTTTTGGAATTAAAAAGGTATACGAACGTAAATGCTGACTTTTTGTTCAAGATTTTGGTCCCTATGGTTCAAACTCCAGAAAAAAAGAGCTTCAGACCAATTAGAACTAAAAGGCATCTTTTGGTTTTCCCAGCACTGTAAGTTCATTAAGCTCCAAGCGCCATGTGATGTCGCGTGAGTGATCTTTTTTTTTTTCAGACTTGTCAAAGCTCCTCCACAGCAGAAAAAAGACAACAGTTTTCAATGGTTGAGTAGTGCTACCCATGATCTAGTGAATCCACAATCCCCGAGGATCTGATGATGCCTATATCAGTCAAAGAACTATAAAAACAGAGATATGTCTAATTAAACTAGTGGCACTCAGAGAACGCAGATCGTCACCTAAGGCCAAAATCTTTGCTCCGATATCCACATCTTCATGTGAAACCACTATAGAGTATATGTCTGACTATATTCAAAAGCTATAGCAAAGTAAAATGGTTATTATCAGGACATCACTGTGAATGAAGTGTCCCACATTCTTCAGTTTAGGTGGTCTATTTTAACCTAATAGATATAGTATACTACTGTAGTTGTCATGAGCAGGCTAAAGCAGAATTAGATCAAAGTAGGAAAAATAAATGAAGCTGTCCCTCAAATGCAGAGAAAACATGATCAATGTATCTGATCTAGAAATACTTTACTTCTCGAATGGGATGAAAGCTTGTCAAGAAAACTGTAAAACCTTAGGCGTACTAAGCAGCCCACCAGAAATATCAACTCTGATGTGTACTCTGTACACTTTTGCAATATGTAAAGTCATAAAATGTGTGTGTTGACTTTACAGTTGCTCAAAGTGGTGAAGCAGGTTATACATTGTTCTGCTGAGATTATTAGCATTGTGAGCTAGCCCCTGCTATCGATAAGGCGCTCCCGGTCACATCAGCACAGTGATGGATGCTGGATACAGGCGAGCTGACCTCCCCTCTGAGTGAAACATGAGAGAAGTGTACGTTTCAGACACCTATTAGATGAGGACTGATAAAGACGTAAGGCGGCATGGCAGCACACAGGAGGGACACTGATGAATCAATGACTTGACTTTTTCCCCCCCATTTCTCTCTTCTCCTTTCTTCCTTGTCCCTCCTGAATCCTCGACTTCCTCTGTCCTTAATTAACACCTCAAGCCGGGACACTAGATCCAGTGGCTGCGGACTACAAGAGTGACTCATCAGTTAAAACCCACAGCTGTATCTTTTATCTGGATCTCCATCGCCATCACTCAGCGGCCTCTTCTCCGCTCAGGTTATCGCGGCACAAGCGAGGAGGAGGGGAGGACACAATTGCTGTCTCTCAGGGAAGTGTGAAATACTGAACCAGTGCAGAAAACCAGGAAGTGTCTTCTATCTTAAGAGCAAAAGGTTCCTTGAATCATCTCAGCTCCAGTAGCTGAAAGTTTGAATACATCTCCAAAAGTCAAGAAATGAATTGATATCAATGTATTAACAAAGGGAACCAGCATTAAAACTTTAAACAGATATCTTCCAACTTTAAGAAATAAGAGATTTTGAAAATGCACAATATAAATCCACATAAGAGCTCCTTGCCATAATCTATTCTATTTATTCTATTCCTGACAAAGTCCCATGAAGAAAGACTTGTCAAGACCAGAGTCACGTTGAACTACCAAGCTGTGTACTTGTTTGGTGTAATGACTAACTTGCACTTTACCTTCAAAACTGTGACTTGAAGCAAATATTTTTTTATGTTTAATTACAATTTCTTGTGTTATTCAAGCATGAGTACAATTTTGGTGTAGTGGGCGCTGAGTGCTGACAAAACATGCATGAAACACAGCAGAACTATACCTGAACACATCCGGTCTTGACATGGAAAGAGAGTTAAAATGACTACTGCTTGTCAGCTAACAGCAGGTTTGGCTAACCAGGTTGTAAAGACTTATGTTAAGAAGTGTGTGTGCGTGTGCAGGCATTCAGTAATTTCAGTCGCATATGCTAGCTAGTGTATGTATGCTAAAAGCGCATAGTTTGATTATGCTATTAAAAAAGGTAAAAGCTAGCTGCACAAATGGTCGTTAGACCGCAGCAGTGTGATACAGTCACAAACTATCTTTAAAATTAACCGAAAAAGCATCAAAAACTTTCAAAATCGACAGTTAAAAATAGCATATAATCCACAATACTGCAACATTTCTTAAGATTTTGGGATGTACAAGGAAATTCACCTGGTTGGTTGCACATAATATGAAATTAAAGGGATTGGGCATCTCCTCACTAAATATCAAACACGTACTGGAAGGTGTTGCTACTCCTTCCAGAAAAGTCTTTCCTGTTTATCACCGTACTGAAGTAAAGGAAACAATGGCTCCAAGCCCTACGTGGCTGTTTTTCTGTCAGATCAACAGGAGAGGTGCGTACACAGAAAAACACCACAATCCTTTTAGGTCTTTTGCTTACTCCCAAAAATATTGAACGCAAGCTCCCTCGTATTTTTTTTTTTTTTTTTGGCTCAGCGAGCTTTCTGTGATTATCACCTCAAATGAATGACAGACTGTTACAGTGCTTTGGGCCTGGAGGGAGTGGGAACCGACCAACTCTCCTACACCTACGCATCCAGTCTGGGAATACCAGGCAGCCCCGATGGAGCTCTTCTCTGGAGAGACGACGAGAGCTTACGAGAGTGGAGGAGACGCAGCTCCTCATTAGTCAAATACTGTCTGCCTCTTGTTCTTACCAGCATCACATTTAAGGAGTATTTACAGTATGGGAGGATTATTTCTTTGGGCAGAAAGAAAGCAGGAGAGAGAGGGGTGTGTGCAAAAGGGGAGGAGAGTCTCACACACTCCCCACTACTCGATGCCGAAAATAATTCCTTTGCAGAGAAGACTTAATTCACATTCTGTGTTTGTGTCGCTGCCCCCGTGTTGTCTATTCTGGTCCTGCCTTACTGCTGTCCACTGTCACACAGCTGTGTGTGTGTGTGTGTGCATGTGTGATGCAGAGAGAGAGAAATAACAGGCAAGAGGGTCAGTCCGTGGTAAGTACTGCTACAGTACGAGCCCCACCCAAAACCAAAGATAAATCCTTGTTCGACCACATGCAAACAAAGAGAACAAATATATTTCTAATCCAAGTGATCACGCAAACCATCCAGGTGCTTCCTTATTCTTGTACAAAGCTTTTTGTCTCTAAGGTCATTGGGATTGGGAAATATTTCTGTTGTTGTAGTGCAAGCATGTCAAGGTCACAATCCTGAAAAAAAGTCCCTCACATTTGGCTTCATGATGATGACAAAAACTATTTGAATTTGATGAGAAATATGAAGAATAAACAAGTGGAAGTCCAATTTTCTGGATGTATTTCTTCTGCTCAAATCCTAACATTTTGTGTTTAAGGCTTTTGGGATGACAATGTTAAAAATGTTTCCACTTCTCGATGCAAACGTGTCAAGGTCAATACTGGCGACAATAATACAAGTCTGTACAAAACAGTCCCACACATTTGGCTCATTGTTTAAAAAAAGAAAAATCTGAATTTGGTGAGAAATACAAAACAGGAACTAGCATAAACCCAATTCATGTGTGCGTTTTCCTCTGCTCCAAGTGTATCCCTCTCAAACTAGCATATTGTTGAACAGATGCCCACATATTGTTGCAAGGGAACACCCCAGTAGCAGCTTAGAGATGATTCAGCCACAGACAGACACAGAGACTTGGGTCAAAGCAGGAAAAAAAAAGAAGGAATAAACTCATGCTAGTGGGTAGACACACGCCTGGGGCTCTCTGATTCCCATCCAGACCACGTATCTTTATACCACCAGTGAACCGAATGTTAACATCTATTTTGTGTATTTTGTTATGCGGGCATGATGTAAGCTATGGCAGGATGTTACGTTTGTCTGTCTCGGAGTCAACAGAGGCTAAAATGGAGAGGATGAATAATAGCGTTGTGATGCTAATGGGAGCACACAGACAGGCTAGCGGCCATCAGGGAGTTAGCAAAGACTTCACATAATGTGCAGGTGGGCTGAGTGGTCCTAAGGCATTTCATTGAGGCTCTGGTACATTTAAAACTGAAGTTCCCTTTGAACAAGCAATTTCTATCTGATCTTAAAGGCGACATCTTTTTTTCTCTTTTTTTTTTTTTACAAGTTCAAAATAGCATTCATTTGAAGCCCATTTCAGGGTCTGCTTTATAGTCGGATGGTGTATTTTTGTCACTCTCATTGGATATTTGGCCAAATGTAGACAATATGTGACAAAACGTATTACCTATGCTACTACTGAGTGAAAGGAGAAAGGTTTTTGAGGTAACTTTGTTTTATTCTATCACAGTTTCAAATGCCATCAGCACTACGCTCTTATCAAAACCTCAGTTAGCTTTAATAGTCTTTGGGCTGCTTTCAGCTCATTCACACTTTATGTGAAAATCGATATAATCTAACCATTTCATTTAATATTGTTTGATATTTTCAAAGTTTCTTTAATTTTATTTTTACGTCTATTTTAATGCACCAAAAACAAAAATACATTTTTGATCAGCATTCATTTTTTCATTTTTTCATTTTTTTTTTTTCCAACAATAAGGAGCTCATTGGGTGAAACCATAGACTGTATAAGAACATGGACGTATAATCTCAGTAGCATCACCCACCGGATTCAGAAAAGGGCTTTTGAAGTTGAACAATGTTGGTCGCCGTATCAAACATGCCATCTCAAAATAACTTTCAATCAATCTGCTTACAGGCAAAGAGGTAGAGTGAAGGCGAGCGTTTAGCTTCCTGGCTAAGCTACAATGCGCTCACCTGTCAGTCAAATCAACCACGCCCCAAATTATGCACGACTATTAGCCTAAATAGCATTAAAATAACAAGTTTTTCAAACTTCCTTCATCTTCATTTAACCTCTTATCAGTTTTTCACCAATAAAGAAATTACTCATTCAGACCGAAACCATTATTTGAACAAGGCTGTTAACATATTTATTTCTGCTGTAAAAATGGGCATTTTAAAATAGGACTTAATGGGGATTCCATGGCTTTTGCAGCCATCATGAAGTGGATATTGAGGATCTACTGTCCACTTCTGCATTTGCTTCATTTTCCATCATCTGAACTTGCCTTTTATATACAGAGATTCCCGCTACCAAGGCAATGAAACATATATATCCAATATATTTCTGATTCTGCATATCCATTCTAGGTGAACAATACTGTAAGTACGATTAGAAGAAACAAATGTTCAAGCCAGTGAACACAAACCACTAATATGCATTACACGTGCAAAACTCTTAAGGCAAAAGAAGGAAATGACTGAAGTGAAATGTTTCACAACATAACCAGATTTAGGTAGTTTAAATTAATAATGTGCTTTGAATAATTTATTTGCACGGTTGCATTTTATCAAACTACAACAGTTATGATCTTAGAAGTAGTCCGTAAACAATAGTAATTTCTGACAAGCCCTTGTTCCATTTCATTTCACTCTGCAAGCAACTGAGTCGGCCATTTAGAGTTCAACACACGGACATAATCCTTCAACAACTTCCCACCTACAAATATGGCCTGTTGTGAATGCATAAACCAAGTTGGAAGCATCATTGCTTTTTTATCAAATCTTCTATCAATATTGCTCATAGCAATTGCTGAAATGTCCAAACAAATTAGCTCAGAATCCTGAAGTAATACTTATGAAAAAGCATTTTTGACATTTGCGCTGATTCCATTAATGTAAAAAGCACAACAATGACAAAATATCTTCATGTCACACTGAATGTCACTGTCTGATGGTGTTACAACTGTGATTGTATCTTTCTTTAATTGTGAAAACCACATCGACTAGACGCTAGATTGAGTCATTCAGGAAGACACAGCGAGAGGAGATTGCTCCATAATGTGGCAGCCTCCCACGCCATGCGCTGTCAGATCACGGCGTCTCCTAGTTTTTCGGTCAAGGTGCTCTGGCATGCTGCGGCGCTTCTTGCTGACTTGACTTCTGCTTCTGTACTTAGCCTCTTTAGCGCCTGAGCTGCTAAGGTGAGTTTGGGACAACCTCCAGAGATTAAATTATGTGGAAAAGCAGATTAAATAGTTATTATCCCATCTGCAGCCAGACAAGTACACACCCACAAGGAGGCACATATACATGTCCGCAAAACCACACATGCACGTTTACCCGCAGTGATTCAAAAGGGGAACTCACACAAACACATTCAAGGACTACGAATTCACATCTTAAGCTTTGGAAGTCACATTTTGTTCTTACTTTTAGCATGTTTACTTTCATTATGAGCTGCTGTCAACATGTGTTTTAGACATATTAATGTAATGAAAATGTTTTTGTTCTTCTCCCAATATGTTTTCCCTTCCCACTTTCTGAGGCACTCCAAAAAAAAAAAGAAGTGCACGCCACGTTTAAAAAAATGTCCGCCCATACCCCGCCAAAATAAAAGCTCCCACTCTGCTCTGTTGGGAGTCGCAGATTTAATCCAACTAAACAGACGTTTTGGGAGATGGATCCAAATGTGGTTGTTTTTGGGAAGCCTGTCTGCCAGTTAATTCATGTCTTTCTGATAGACATGCAAGTTTAGAAAGCCGCCCACACATGTCTGAACTCGTATCTTTTGTAACAATCGAGGGAGATGGAAAATTAGGAGAAGAAAATGAAGACAGAGAGAGAGAGATAGAAAGGGGTAAAAATGTTTGCTGTCTGTCGCAGGGTTGACCTTTTGCTGCCCTGGCTCCTTATTGAAAACTGAGTGTGTGTCCACATCTCTATGAGGAAGGGCTGGAGTTAACACACATGTCAGCAACCGACAGCAATGGGGCTTTCTATCGGCTGTGAAGCAACACACATCCTAGAGCATCTGTGGCCCGTGCATGGAGAAGGCTGCAGTATAATAAAACTGTATGGTCATATAAATACACACCGGGGTTATGCAGATCAAACGCTCTTTGCAGGACCTTCTCTTTCTCTTTCTGTTCCTGTGTGAGTGATCATGGGCGGTACGCATAAACCATAGCTATATTTGGGGTTGGGACGATTTGCTACGCTAGGGGTTTCCAGCCAGAGCTCACTATCAGTGTTCTTGTAGAAAAAAAGCAGAGAGTCACATGCATGTGCACATACGGCAAGGTACACACAGAAAGCAGGTGCATGCTAACAAATACAAAAAAAAACATACATATGTGAGTCCAACATTTGGTATATTACATGCTGGTTCTAATGTCATACAGGTTTGATCATTTCTTTTTTTTTTTTTTTTTTTAAAGATTTCTTTTTTGGGCTTTTTGTGCCTTTAATGCAGAGATAGGACAGTGGATAGAGCCGGAAACCAGGGAGAAAGCGGGGAATGACATGCGGAAAGAGGCCACGGGTGGAAGCAAACCCGGGCCTGCCGCTCGAGACGAGAGCCTCAACACATGGGACGCGCGCCCTAAACATTGCGCCACCAGCGCGCCCCTGATCATTTCTTTAAAGAAATCCCAGTTTGGGAGTTTAATATGTTGCTAAATATGGATCATCATATTATTAAACTATTATTTCTGCAAGGCAGTAAATGTCTAGCAGCAATTTATCTTTAAAAGACTTTGTTGTTTGGTCACAAATGCGAGGCCAAATTTACATCTGTGTCCATGCACACATATACTTAGTAACTAATGCACGCATATTAAGCTGCAGTGCGTGTGTGTATACCTGAGCGCAAGGACCCCGAGGCAGGCCCAGGGAGAGAGAAACTCAGGACAATTAAAACTCAACAGGAAGAAGAAATTAAAAAAAAGGCAGATAGTTACAGGGCACTCGTGATAAATACCCACACACAGGTAGAGAGGGAAAAAAATAAAACACACACACTTCACAACAGGCAGAGCACAGCAGGAGGAGCTTTCATCTACTTCTAACAAAGGTCACATTTAGTGTGACATCTCTGACAAGTGACAGCACGCTCACCCCAATTATCCTGTTTCAAGATTTCTACCTCCTCCCTTGCCTTGTAGATAAACCCCGCCTCTTTTTCAAGCATCCCAAGAAAAGGATTATTTCACACATGCACACACACACACACACACACACACACACACACAGTCACGTCAGTCTCACCTCCCTGCTCCGTGTGTCCAGGGTCTAAACAGAGACGTCCCCTGGGCTCTGTCACCTGTCTAGAGAGATGTGGGGCTAAGTGATGGAGGAGAGTGGAGCCAAGGTCTCATCCACCCCCTGGACTGAATGCAGGAGTGGACTGCTGACCTTTGACCCCCACAGGAAGGAGGGAGATTGAGCACTGCTCCAGCCTCTATTAGCATTCTGCTCACACATCAAGCTTGCTGCACGAACACTGGTGGATGCAGAAGACTGAGGTGTGGCAACTAAAGGTTCTGCATTTTAAGAGAGGGAGAGATGGAGCCAACCTGACTATCTGGAGCGTTGCATCCTCATGGCAGCACAGCAGGGGAGCTTTCGGCTGTCAAAACACATCACGTCACGAAAAAATAATATCACACGAGTGCCATGAGTAATCCTGCTACGATTAAATTCTTAAAAGGTTAAGGGTCAAGCAAAAACCTGGCAACTTAAAGCCGCCGTGCAACGATTTCTTTTCCCCCTTTTTTTTTGGTTTTTCTTTCCATGACAGGGCAGGTTCGTCCTACTCCAAACACACAAATACATGAACAAGACAAATACGTTTGTTTGTTTGTTGTATGCCTCAGGAATTGTCAACACTACACCGCTAGATTGCACGTTGGGAAGACAGAGAGGGATTCTGATGACACAATGAGAATTTAACCCTTCTAATATGGCATTAACCTCCACATGGCTATACAAAAAAAAATCCAAACCAAAGCTGTTGTGTCTCCTTATTCACATATTTCAGCCACCAAAATAGTGATGAAACGGGCAAAAACTGACATGAGTTCAGCTGGCTAAGGGTCAATCATCTTAAAGCCACCAGGGACAGATTTCTTTCCTTTTTTCAGTTTTTCTTTCTAATACAGCTAGCCGTCTATAACTCCAACCACACACATTTATATAGAACATGAACAAATATAAGCCTGTCTGTTGCCTCAATGTGCAGGAATTGTCTACACAGCACGGAGAGATTACACATTGGGATTCGGATGACACTCAGAGGAATGAACCCCCTCTGATGTGGCCGGACCTCTGCTTGTTGAAAAAACCAAAATAAAACCCTGAAAAACATCCAACCCTGACCACGGTCTTACACATGTACCTACAAATGACTCATCAGACACTAATTTCAGCTCTCAAATATGGTGATAAAGAGGAGGGGGGAAAAAAGTATCTTGAGGTAGGTATTTCCTCCTCTACCTCCCTTGGTGTTTCTATCTGATGCAGTATTTACTGTGGTGGGGTCAGTACCGCACTGATTTGTGAGTGACGCTGGATTTCAGCACCACGGACAGCGCTCTACCTCTCTCTAGCGCGAAGGAGTGTAGCAGAGGAAGGAGGAGGAGGGATGGAGGAGAAGGAGAGGAGGGCGACGGGTGGTTGTGGTGTTGCTGTTGTTTGGTTGGTGATGGGGGTTTCCCTGGCAGATTTCAGGAGATAGTCTATCTGTGCAGTCACTCCTTCATCGCACGCCACCTCTTCCTTCTTCCAGCGCCTCCTTAGTGCTGGGTTTTCCATACAGAGGAATACCGTATGTGTGAGATCATGGCTTTCATGAAATATTGATCGAGCGAGCCTCACACACAGGATGGACAGAGAGAGAGAGAGAGAGAGAGAGAGAGAGAGAGAGAGAGAGGAGGGGGGAAAGGAGGGAGTGGGGTATTCCTCTGGACAGCCTTTATCATGCATCCACCCCAACACCTCCATCATCACCGCCCTCCCTCCTCCAAAAAAAAAAGAAAAAAAAAAAAAAGTGTTTCATTTACTTTCCGATCATGGCAACCACCGCTGGATTCGCCTCGACGATCAGAAACATGACAAAGCATTAAGCTACACACACACACATGCATAGACACACACACATACACACACAAACACACACACACACATTCACACACACAGAAAAATGAAGGCCAGATCTAACACCATCCGCTGCTTCACAGCCGCACATCGCATCCAAGGCACATAACGTCTGGAGCGGCGAGAGACGCGCTGTCATCTCTTCGCCTTTGGAGGAATGTCAGGAGGATTTACCCGCGCGCGTGTGTGCGTGTGTAGTGTGTGTGTGTGTGTGTGTGTGTGTACATGTCTGTATGTGTGAGTGCAGCCACGCCGAGCCGAGCCGAGCCGATCCAAGCAAGAGCCGCAATCATGTGTCATCATGTATAGCCTTACTCAAACACCGGCACTGTCATTCACAAAAAAAGAATGCCACATCCAAAGTCTGCGCGCAGTTCTCTCATTTTTTTTCTGACATCATCTTAATAGGCCAAGAATGCGCTCATCATCATCATCATCACCCACCACCACCACATCCACCTTCAGCAAACTGTCGTGAGCAACACTTCAAAAAATCGCTGTGGTCAGCTGTGGTGTCAATAATGCAATCTATCGGCCCGGGCATCTTTAGCAGCCGCACAACACACGGTCAGCTGTAATTTCCAGCTCTGACAAGCAGATAGGGGGACATGAATTATTCAATACACATAAACTGAGCTCCTCTTTTGCAGCAGGGGAAAACGGCTCGACAAGGCATCTACATGAAGCGATGCAGCGATCACATTTCAGACCGCGGAAGGAGATTAGAAACCGGGTGTAATGTGGCAAAATGCATCCCGGTGAAGGAAGGCTTTAAATCAGAGAGGCTGCACACACACACACAAACACACACACACACACACACACACACACACACACACACACACAAACACACACACACACCAAGAGACCGAGAAACGCCGCCGCCGCTGAAAAAAAAAAAGCAGCCGACATGTATGAAGAGCCAAGCGGCGGGATTGGATTCACGGAAATGTGAGCGAAATGTGAAAGAGCCGTCGGGTATAGCTGCGTTTACCTGTCAGGACTCCAACCCGGATTTGGTGGTCGTGGTTCGTTAAAATCATCCCGTCTGACGCCATGTTCAGCAGCGCTGTCGCCCGCACCGAGAACTCACGGCAGGGCCCAGAGCCGATCACATCGAACTTAGAGAGGAGAGAGAGAGAGAGAGAGAGAGAGAGAGAGAGGGAGGGAGGGGGGGGGGGGTGAGGAAGAGGTGGAAGGGAATGGAGGAGGGCTGGGATACAGCAGAAAAAAGAAAAAGAAATGGTCAGACAAAATGAGTCGAGAGCGGAGCTGATCATCGGGACACCTACAGATAAGCGGGCAGGATGCGGGGGCCGTTTAAACCGCACACATCACTCAGCTGGCCGCCTGCCACGGTAGTAGTGTGGATCCCAGATTAAGTCTTACGGAGACCACTATTGATTTCCTGTGAAGGCTTTTAGGGGGGACTGACTAGCAGGCGACACTCACTTTTTACAATGCATTTGATTTCATTTTTGGAGCTCCAATTTGAGATCCCTGCTCCTCGGGGGGGGGGGGGGGGGGGGGGGGGGGGTCTCGATTTTGTTCCGGAAACAGATAAATTAAAAGTATGATGTCTCCAATCTTAAATGAATCCTTTTGGGGGGGGCCTCATAAAAGTCCCCCCCCTCCCCACACACACACCTTTCATGAGATGCACCCCTGCTTTTTAGAGATTAAGGGGGTCCCTTAAGAACTCTGGAGATGTGTTGGATACAATGTAGAGACAAGAGAAGATCACAGTCCAACCTGTAAAGATGCAACCACATCCCGGGGCAATAACAACCTCACTCGCTTCTATTCATAGACTGGCTGCACGCTTCCACGGTGTATAATTTGTCTTGTTTATTCTCATGGAAAAAAAAAAAAAAGCCCATCCTCCAGCTTCTGTTGGGAATCTATCAATATACATAATTCATTAACACACGTACTAGAGCATAGTAACCGTGGCAAGAAATGGTGCAACTCTTCAAGGTTGACTGGTTCTCTTCTATAGCATTGTCAGGTGTGTGTTCAGTGACCCAACCAAAAGAAGTGTGACACTTTCCCCTTCTTTATTTGGTTACCGACTCCCCTTACAATTTGTGTTGTAATAAGCAACAAGAGGTGTGTGTCAGCCAAGGACAGGCAAAAGACTTTTAAGGTTTTATGATTTCTCTAGGCCTACCTGCGCTGAATTTCCATGCAGTGGATCTTTATCTCCAGCATCGTCACTGTTTTTATTTCCTCCTGGCTGTCGTTCTTGAATCGATGCATCTCAAGAATCCAGAGGAATGAAGATTTTCATTTGTGGTACGTTTTGATTCATTAGCTATAATGTGCACAGTTTAGCCTGCATGCCTGGCAAGAACTGCACAGTTGCTATTTAACCCAGATGTGAAGCTCTTATATTCTTTATGTAATTGTGATACATCAGTTCTGCACCTACGCTTATATACCATTTTTCTCACAGGCAACAGACTAGCAGTTTCTGACTTACAGTTTTTACATGCTTTAATACAATAAAAAACATTTTTTTTAAACATTTCCCTGCTACACAAAATAGGAACAAAACTGTTCTGTATCCAAAATCACATTTTACAACCATCTATTCATGAAACAGTGATGCTTACTATATGACTATCTTACTATATTTCCACAGATAAACGTTGTGAAACAGTTGCACAGACACCCAGTCTAAGAATTTGAGTGATTTAAAGCTGCTGTGAGGATTTTTGTAGTGATCATGAAACGATTAGAAATGAATAGTGAGGCCTCGGTATGACCTATCTAAGAGGAACATCAGTGACAAGATTGATTTTCTCTGTATTGTTTCTTTCAAATAGCTGTACCCTGTAGTTTGGGGAAGCTGTCAAACAACATGGTTGACATCATGCTGCCAAAACACCCTTCTTTCTTTCATTTTTTTTTTTTTACATTTTTGAAGGCTAAGATTCTCAACAGAGCTACATTTGGATGTTAAAGGAAAGCAGAATGTAATGGACAAAAAGTCAAAGTTCTTCACAGGAGCTTTCATTTGAGATCGATTCCACAGTTTTGGGAAATTAATGTAAACACATACAAGCATTATCACTAATATGTTTAGGTAAATATGAAGCAAAAGTCGAGGGGAGGTCAACTTAGCATAGCATTAAGACTGGTAACAGGGTGAAAGAGCTATCCTGGCTCAGTCCACAAGCCAAAAACAAAGCAATCTTCCAGCACTTAGGCTTTCAAACTATTTTATTTATTTATATTTTGTTTATCTTTTGTTATGTGTTTGTTTAATCTGAGAAAAAGTGGGAAAACTACTAGTTAAGATGTTATGAAAGGTTATGCACTGGAGCATTTGTTGACCACACCCAGCCTTAGTATAAGTTGACTTCAAAAATCAAGTTTGTGCTAATGTTTTTTTTTTTTTAACCAACTTTTTGCAAAAAAAGCAAACAAGTGGTTCTCCTTAGAAAAAAAAAAATCCTGAGTCAAACGCAGAGTGTGGCAAATCACTTGAGATAAATGTTTCTTTAATTGGAAAACTAGTATGTTCAATCCATAGGTTGTGATTTAAGGGTGATACATGCAAAGGGGTCTGTATCCACATCTGTCAGCCTGTCAGAGATGAGAGGCCTCAGTGCTAAACAGGCCCTGTTAGCATTTGCAAGCAGCTTGCACACAGGTGTTTTACATGCATGGGAGCCTGTGCAGGTACATGCACAGACACACACTGCACACACAATGCAAGCAGACACTCACAGACACGCACACACACAGACACACTGCATGGTCCAGAGCTGGCAAGCTTCCCTGGAAGAATGGAATTCCCTCGTTGGAGTAGAGAGGAGGAGAGAAGAGCAAGATGTATGGAGGAGTGTGGAGGGAGGGAGGGAGGGAGGGAGGGAGGGAGTGGGGCATTGGCTGAGGACATCGGGGACCCCATCTGGTGAGTCGAGGACTGTGTTTATGTAGTGTGAGAGTGTGTATGCTTGTGCACAAGTACGCTTTATAATGACGGAGTAATTACCCCACCGTCGGTCGAGCTGCTCGCTTCATGGATAGGTGATGAGGAGGCGAGGGGCCATCGCTCTCCTCTTTTCCCTCCCCATCCATCACAATAATAAGGGGAGCCCCAGCAGACGGAGAGAGCTGTAAACGTATGCTTCCACATCTTTTTTGCAGACCCAGGAAACCCCTTTTGTTTTCCCCCAAGGCTCCAGATGCAGGAGATTGGGGGGGGGGGGGGGATATCAGCTTTCTCTGGGTGTTTGTGTTATGCAACACTAGAGGCATTTAAGGGCCATTTTTCAGCTGCTGGGACGTGTGGCAGAAGGTGGAATCTCCTCCAAAACTACGTGGAAAGTAGACCAGGAAGTACACTACATCACAACTACATATAAAAAGGGGCTGGGCATGTACTTTTCTTATGGCTGCCATCTGAAGCTAGGAATTTAATGTGTGTATCTTTGGAATCTAAGAGAAACAGAATGTTGTTTTGATAAACACATGTGTGTTATTTACTACAGGTTTATTATTATTATTATTATTAAGTGTACTGTCCTGATTTGTTATGTTGCCTGTGTCCAAACATTTTATTTTAGAAACAAAACAGATGTGACTAATGAATGGGCTAAATTGCATATGTATAAAATGTGTATCCTCCATAGGGCCAGATCTTGAGAAGTATACCGATCAGGATATTGCTATTGGACTGGATCAAATCATCACAATCTGCACTCGAACTAAAAAAAACGGATCCTGAAATCAGATTAAATCAGGTCATCTAGTTTGGGCTTTTCCTGGACCAAACGCCCAGTACATTTTGTTTGGAAGTGCTGGGTAAGACTGGGAAAGCTTTGATCAAATTACGTCTGGATCACTTTTCAGATTACATTTTTTAAACAAATGAAAAAAAAACAGTCTACTGGTGGATGACCTGACATTACCTCTGTATGGCTGTAAGTATCTAAATGCAAAAGATCACCTTTTAAAATCCCTTTTTTCCCAATATTGAATAAGCTGTGACAGTACTGGAGTGAAATCATCAAAGGGCCTGCATCTGCCCACAGACCATTAACTGAATAGTTGTGCTTTACATCAATGCGAACACACTACACAGCTCGTAATTCAATCGGCAACAGACATCACAGGAGATATTTTTAGACACTGTTTAATTACTTCTGTCTCTTGACTTTCCACCAGATGTCTCTGGACACTTGAACAGGGTTTCAAAAAGGTTCATATCCAACCATTTATTCCCATAAAGCATGCGGGACATGGTTGCCAAAGAGCCATAAAGCTTTACCTCCACTCCAATGAGCCAAATCTTGCACCCATTCCTAAAAAGACAACACCAGGCTTCGCTTGTTAAATGCATGATAAAGCATGCAGCTGCAGAGTTCTGCAAAGTCACAGGTGTCTTTATTGCACCTGAACATTTTATATAGGTCAGATATTTCATTGAATACCAATTAACACTTCTGGTGTGTATGATTAGCCACTAGTGGGTCCGTTTTTCTATCTGTTATCTACAGTGACTGTGGCAAACAAGCCTTGTTATTCCTCGAACCAATCATATGTTGTCTTGGAGAGGTGCCCTGCTTATGATGGCAGGCTGCTCTTAATTAAAACAAGAAAAAAAAGTGGCAAAAAACAAGAAAGGGAAACTTACCCTGGAGCTTCTTTCGAAATTATCCCATGATGCCTTCCTCCAGAATACCTGACTAAATCTGGCCTCAGCTGAAGAGGAGAAGAGGAAAAAAAAACAAGTATTCATCTGCGAATAAGACGCAGACACTTAAATCAGGACTGCTGGGGACGAAGCCCCCTTGTTTGGAGACAGTAATTAGGAAACAACATGGCGAGGATGGTTGGGAAGAATCGGGAGGAGGGTTGGAGGACACCTCTGGTCATTTGAGGAGAGAGAGAAATAGAGGGATGAGTGAGGAGAGAGGAGAGAGGCAGGGAAGGAAAGAGGGAGCAGACATGAGAAGGAAGGGAGAGTGTGTGTGTGTGTATGTGTGTGTGTGAATGAGGCAGCGGTCTGATGAGTGCGGGATCTCTGCCGACTCCCACCACCATTACAGCGGTGCAGAACACAGCCCCGGGGCTTTGGAATCAAACCCATTACATCTGATACTGGATTTCTCTCCCTCTCTGAAGTAATGCAATGTGGACTCGGCTTCCTCTAAAGCTGGCCAGTGTCGCATAGCATCGCTGCGCAAAGAGCTGCACCACAAGGAAAAAAGAGGACAGGGAGGAGGAGGAGGAGGAGGAGGAGGAGAGTATGGGCCTGAGAGTCTGAAGAGAAACTGAAGCCAGAGGGGTCATTTCATATTTCCATTTTTGTTTAAACACATTGAAACACGAGGTTGGCTGTCTCTAATACCGCCGAATACACAGGACTATGTGCACATAAAGAGGCCTTCGTATATGTTTATACAGGAGGCCTTGTAGTCCATTTGCATAATTAACAGACTGGCATTTGAAAAAGCAGAATGTCAGCACAAACAACCTTGGACACCAAACTACCCCGGGTCATTTTTTTCAGCCGTGTAATTGGCTTCTAATGCAGAGGAGTTAAACATAGAGATTTTCTGCCCTTAAAGCAAAAAAAAAAAAAAAAAAAAAATCCCCTTTTGTTAATGGGCTCAGCACTCCCGGAATCCTGCCGGTGATTATCAGTCAGCTTGGACTTTTGGAAGTTTAGGATAGGATGATTATTTGTGTCAAAAACATCCCTTTCCCTCCCTTATATGTCTGCAATGCAACTGTTCCTTCAGATTCAACTCATCTGTATGGAAAAATGGATGAAAAAAAAAAGTGTCTAAATACGTGACTTCTGCTGCACTGTGGCAGCTAGCAGTGAAGGTAACACGTCCATCCGTCTCTGCCTCTCTGCCGTATCCGTAGTGACGAGTCTGATGTAATGTTTGTGTAAGCGACCATACTCTCTGTGGCTGCGTCGCTGGCTCTGCAGATCACGTCTGTGCTGTGTGCTCAACACATCTCACTTGACGGCTAACATGCAATCTCGGGCAAATTGGCAGCATATAGAATGAAACTTTATGTAGGGCAGCACATAAAGCGGATGCACAGCCAGCTGGAGTTTCTTTAGTTTGTGCAACAGCATAAGCCTTTTTTTGGCACTATGGGATCACGTTGAGAGACTTCATTAAGCCTCACAGGGAAACGGTTACGAGTTATATAATGTGTCTTTAATGTTGAACATTTGGTTCCATATCTATCCATGTCACATCCATTTAGTTTCATCTACTATAAAGAGTCAAACCAGAATTCAAGCTCTATTTATTAGCTTGCTAACAGCGTTCAATCAACACATTGCTTTGCCTATACTGAATTTTCATCCAAGATAAACAAAACTCCAAATACACTCTGAATAACAGTTTTAAATGTATGATTTTTTTGCACATACATTCATGCAAACAGGCTATGATAAATGCTTTAGCTTAAACTGCTTAATAAATTTTTTTAAATTAAATTTGCTTTATTGAGAACACTACGGGGGCTCTAAGAGGACATGCATCCATATATTTGATTTACCCAGTTCTCCAATGAGTCATTTCCAGTTGTTTTTTCTGAAGATCTTGATTCATTTATCTCGTGTCCTCAGAGTTGGAAAAGCGCAAAAAAAAAATATAGAAGTATGCTTAACTTATCTCATTAGTGAAGGCAAATGGCAAAATGGCATGTCATGGTCTGGCCTATCACAGTTATCAGCTTATTTGTTTTGTTTTTCAGATCCCCTGAAAATGATCAAGAAACAAGCTTTGTAATCTCAAGATAATGTGATAAATTAATCTGATATAATGGGAAAACCTACTTTGTCATCCTGAGATAGAGAAAAAATAAGTCAACATCTCAAGAGACCAATGGAAAAGAAGCAGTGTTGGTATCTGGAGGAAATGGTCTGAAGAAGTCAAAATCTCAAGAAACAACCTGATTTGAACTTGTTATCAAATCGAGTAAATAAAATGTTTAAATTCATGTTTACTTAGGGCCTCCCTACAATACTGCTCTAAACATCATGTCATTGCTTCTATAGATGGTCTAGCTATACCTTCGTCGCTGCACTTGTCATAGTTCTATTGCCATTCTATTTTAGGCAAATGTACCCCTCTTACACTTTAACATTTTATTATGTTCATTATGTTTTTACCTTTCATTTTTATTTGATGCTCTTTTATGTTACTAGATAACTAGAGAGGCTCAATCTGTTAAGAAACACTGAATGAATTGTAAGTTAATGGCAATAAAACATTCCAAAGTAAACGTATGCTTATCTTATCCAAAGCCACTAGTTGTACACAATCAGCAACAGGATACTTAAAAAATCCTTCTTTTTTAGTCTTTTACCATAGGAAAATGTTCTCTGCAATAAATTAGATGTTATTTTTATTAATGTTTGTATTTTTGTCCTGTTCTGTATTCAACCTATATTCATCTATAGGTCGAGTTAAGAGCAGATTTAGGCTATTCAATATTTAGTCCATTAGAAACATCGTGTCCTCCAGGAGCAGAGGTGCACCGTTTATGCCTTCAGATGTACAGAAATGTTCCAGACACTTGTGGCTGTCTCTTGTCATCAAATCTGACGTGCGAGTCAGGAAGCGTGAGCTGCATTAAAAAGAAAAAAGAGAGGGTAAAAAAAGAAAAACACCCTCTGGTACCTGTCCTTCCAAGCAGTTCCTGTGGAAGAATTGAATTTCGGGATTTGCCCGACACCACGTTTAGCCTTTTGGGATGTAATCTCACGTCCACACACCTATTAACCTCTACCAGCAGAGAAGTTGGAATGACTTTCAGGCTCCAGTGAGTCCTGTGCAGGATAATGACTGTGGTGAGTTCAGGTAATGTGGTTAGCGAGCTGTTGGGGCCAAGCTGTCAGCTCTGTGGCAGAGTTAGAGGAGGGGAAAAGAAGAGAGGGAGACAGAGAGAGAGGGAGGGAGAGAGAGAGAGGGATCAGGGCAAAGCCTGATTGGATCAAACATCTTCCAGCAGAGATCTCTCCATATATCAAAACACTAAATGCAGACTAATACTGTACAACGCAAACCCTCCTGCATGGAGACATGTAAACACACATGCACATAACCATCATGGAACTGTATATAAGAAGTGAATGTAGCGTTGGTGTCAGACGTTAAGCCAAGTGCATAAATCTTGCATCCACTCCGACAGCCGGAAGGGGGTGACTCCGACTCCTGACATTGTGATTGAGACTGAGTAATTGAAAGGTAACATTTTGTTTGAATTTACACGCAATGAATCCTCGGACATGTCGGGCCATTAAGGATACCCTGAATGGATGGCCTTTGACGTGCTGCTTCACCACAATCTGTCTTCAAATGTGCCATCCGACGGATGAAGCCCCCCAAGTTGGGACGCAGAAAAAAAAAAGGTGGCCACACAGCCGAACCCACACAAACCAATTTTGCAATCTTGACTCCCCCTACATTTCCTTACAGTAACTCCTCCCTTTCTTCTCCTCTTCTTCTTTTTCTTCTTCCTCATCATCTATGCATTCCTTTAGTGAAGGTGTGTGTGTGTGTGTGTGTGTGTGTGTGTGGGGGGGGTGGGGGGGGGGGGGGGGGGGGGGGGGGGCAGAGCTACATGACTTATTACTCACCCAGGCCTTTGGTGGACCTCAGAGCCGCATGGATGCCTGCTGGCAGTATTGTGGAGCTGTGAACCCACGCTCTCCTTGCTCTGCCTGTTAGCTTGTCAATCAGCCAGCCAGCCTGTCAGTCTCTAAATCAGCCATGCAGCTTCCTCATCTCTCCCTCTGCCTGGCCTATAGGTGCTCCCATCTCTAATTCTTTGCGCTGCATCCTTAGCGAGGCCTCAGGGTCCATTCTTCACCCAGCTCCTCTCGTCCTGTCCAGTGCCCACATGCAGACCCTCAGCCATCATCCCTCCTCCCCCCGCCCCTCCCCCCCAGCCTCTTATTTCACCGCAGGAGCCCTGACTCACGCCCGGGCCAGTCGGAAAAATGAGCCAGCCATGCAGAAGTGAAGGGAAGGCACGCAACCAATAAAAACACATCAGTCAATGTACGGCGAAATAGGGGAAAAGTAGATGATGAAGAAGTAAAAGGAGAGAAAGGAGAAGAAAATTAGGAAAAAAGGAAAAAAGATGGAAAAGACACCAATATATCTAACGTGTTAGGTGAGCTTTTGAAAAATATAATTTTTTCCTACACTTTGAGTTTAGAGGTGTATTCTGCTTGTACAGATCCTACATTTGAGGCCAAACAAATTTGAATATGTTAAAAAATAGAAACGAGCAGTTTGCTTGTTTTCACGTGAAACATAAATGGAGGTATAGTCCAACCTCAGCACCAAATAACACTAGTTTGGAAGTGCCATCATATTTTGGGATAAACCATAGGTTACAAATCTGTGTGAGTCCTTCATTAATATTAGGTTAAAGGAATGTGCCTTTTTGGCATTTAGTAAATAAAAAAATAGTTTTGAGTAAATACACATTTTAATCTAGGTTTAAAGCTAATATATTGAGATAAAGATTTTACATAACAGCTTGCAAATCTTTTTATTTACCCAATCCTGAAAAAGTGAGCACTCAAAAACAACGCGTGAGAACAAATGATATCCGAGATTAGAATGGCCAAACACCCTGACACTGTTTGCAATACTTCTGTTTATTTCAAGCTAGCGATTATTATTATTATATTATTATTATTATTGGCCGGCAGTAGATCAGTCTGTAGGGACTGGTAGCTGGAGAGGTGCCAGATCACCTCCTGAGCACTGCCGAGGTGCCCTTGAGCAAGGCACCAAACCCCCTCCCCACCACCAGCTCAGGAGCGCCCGCTGTGGGCCGCTCCGTCACTCTGACATCTCTCCCTTAGTGCATGTTCATAGGATCCTGTTTGTGTGCATGTCTGTATATACTTCAGCCTATGTGTGTGTTCATGACTACAGAGTGTAAAAACTGAAATTTCCCCTTGCGGGGATTAATAAAGTAAATCTTCTTCTTCTTTAAGAGATACATCTGTTTTGATTTGATGAGGAAGAGGAAGCAGTAGCAATAATTAGCAGCTTCGCCTCATCCCTTGCTGTCTAAACCCTGAACCCTTCTCTGTCTGGCTCCATTTGCGTTGGTGTGTCGTCACAGGGCCGAGGGATTTAAGCTAAGCCATATCAGCAGCCTGAAAAGGACTCTTCTGAGAAAAAAAACAAAACACACACACACACTGGCCTGGATGTGACAAATATATTGCTGTAATGCGTTTGCATCTGCAGGAGCCAGAGATCAACAATGGAGCCAGCTGAGGCAGAAGCAGAGAGCTTTGCCTCTTTTAGAGTGCTCCTCAAGGACCAAGGATGCACATGTTGTAGTTTAGCACAGACATGTTAGATTTTCAACAAGTACATGCTCCATTCAACCTTGAGCCGCGTGGAAAAAGGCAAGAGCGATGTCTGTTGCTAGGATCTAAAGTGTGTCTATAATAAGCAGCGGTTTTGAACCTGAATCTGCAGTGCAAGTCCACTCAGTCATGAAGACGGACCCCGGGGACGGGTCACAGCATTCCTTCTGATCCTGTCTTCTCACGCAAATCCATCAAACGCTGACACACACGTTCACACTCTGTCTCGATAAGACAGATACACAAACACATGCGGACAAACATGCATGAGAGCAAACACAGACACTTTTTGACAGAAAGCATTTCCACTGTGTGGATCCTTGGTTTGTGTTGAAATCGAAATCTTCTGTTTTCCCTTCATAGATGATCCTCAGCATAAAGAAGGGGACACTCCAAGGGGTCATAAGATAATTAACAAAGTGAAGGGTAAGTCCCCTTTTAAGTCTGTTGACCAGTCTTAGTAGGAACTCCTGTTTTCGTTACAGTTTGAAGGTTGAGCTTGAAATTCAAAAAGGCTATATAGAACTCACTGAACATATCTAGTTCGAGCCTACAACACACCAACACAAATTTTGTTAACTGACTCAAGTGCTGTCACTTGAGTCATCATGGGTTGAGGCTGAAGACTTTAGGACTAAGATTGTAAAAGAAAGTCCCAGAAAAGTGTGCCCACCAAACCTCTGTGGCTCAGGGTTACATCATAGTTCCTTCTCGCCTCTAATAGCAGATGAAGCTTGAGTGACATCACCTGTCTGTTACTGCAGGAGGCTTGCGGATAGCGGTCACAATGAAATGCTGTCTCACCCTTACTTTCAGTCAGCCTAGCGACACAGTAAGAGCTGGAGCTGAGGCGGATTATAAACCTCCTGAAAAGAAGTTACAACGTGTCTGCCATCGATGAGGTCAGTTACGCACATAAACTATGCAAAACTGGTATCCCTTATAAATACCATGCCGATGAGGACGATTAATTATCAGACCAACTTGTAAAAACCGGCATTTTTGAACGAGATGTGAATGTGACTTCCGGGTCTCTTGGGAGCCACCTTCATTTTTCAAAATTGGAAGTTGCTGCTTGGGTTGCAGCGACAACATGTTATAGAAACTGATGCTGCCTCAAGTGATGTCCCTTGAGTAATAATATACAGTTGAAGACCATATGTGACTGCAGCTGAAGTTACAAAAACTTCCAAGGTGGAGGAACGTGTGCTGACTCCAGTGATGTCCTCTGTGAGTTTAAGAGAAGAATTGAAGATTTTATATTTGAAAAAAAGTCCCGAGGAAGTGAGCTCTCCAGACCTTTGTAGTCCACTCCTCATCTCAGCTTCAGACTTACAGCTCAAAAGGTACAGGTAGACACCACTAGCATAAAATGACTAAAACCAATGAGCTGCATTGTGGGAAAGGCAGACACCCGGATTTGACAAAGAATAGGAAGCATGGAATAATAAATATCTCGGATTGATTTTTTACAACAATCCACAGTCAGTCTGATGTAGTCATACTGGAGAAGAACAATGCTAAATCAACAGAGTACTCACTTAAAAAAATAGCCCAAAGGTTTTTGTTTTATCTCTCTTTTCCTGCTCTATTTCAAGACAGTTTTACCCCCTCAGGTGTGTAGAGAGAGCTCCCAAACACCTGCAATCTTTGCTGATGAACATTCTATCGTCTTCATTATTCTCCCCAACAGTCTCTCTCTCTCTCTCTTTTGCACCAAAGCACACTCCACTAAGGTCAAAACAGAAACGGAACTAATTTTACATTCAGCAGCAGTCGCACACTCTCCACGGTACAATTACGTGATCCCCCTTTCACACACAACTCGCAGCCTAAACTCTGACCTCTGCACGACACTGCGTTATTGGATAATGACGACAGCGACGTGTATGACAATAATGTTGCTGCCACGCTGAGACAAATGGAGGGGGATCGTGACAGAGATGTTAAGGAGGGAGGAGGCTCATTTAACTCTTGGTGCATGGTTGAAATATATACAGTATGGGCCCTGAATGCTATGCAGGCTTAAGCAGAGCTTGACCTCCCAAGGACATACAGGCCAGAATCTTTAACTTAGACCAAGTAGGGGGCCAGCGGCAACGGAGAGCTGCACACCCCCCCTGACTGGAGTGCCCTGCAGTGTAAGCTTTTATCTCAAAGACCTCAGCGGCCCACCTGAGAGTAGAGCCAGCTGGGGAGCAGAGTGTTAAGCTGTTGGCTGTCGCTGTGTCATGTCTGTGTGTTAACAGGAGGCCTGGGCTCTGCTGCTGCTGCTGTTGTATCTGAGGGCTTTCTGTGAGATGCGTGTTGCAGTTTGATGAGTGTTTCTTGCTGCAGTGCGAGAAAAAGAGAGAGAGAGAGAGAGAGAGAGAGAGAGAGAGAGCGAGGAGAGAGAGAATCCCTTCCCATCAGTGCTTCACATTTCCTGATGTTTCCAGCACGCTTGCATACACAAATGCAGATATTTACGCGCGGTGCAGACACGCATGCAAGTAGGCACAGATTACACAAATAGTGCACACACAGGCATGCAGGCATGCACAGAAGAGAGAGAGAGAGAGAGAGAGAGAGAGAGAGAGAGAGAGAGCGAGAGAGAGAGAGAGAGGTAGTGCTTCAGTGACCCAGCACAGCGAGATAAGGCTGCTCTGCAATTCAGAAATATGCAACCTGCATCTTAACAACCCCTGGAGCGCAGCCTCCCCGGGGTGCTCAGCTCTTCTTCCTCCTCCTTTCAGCCTAACCCTACCTCCCTGCTCTCTCTGTGTACCCACCCTCATCCTCTCTCTCCATCCTGCACCTCCACCTGCACCTCAAGTCACCTGACTGCAAGCACAGAAAGAGAGGGAGCGAGAGAGGACAGAAAGAAAGATGGAGGATGGATGTTTTAAGAGAATTCAGAGTGTGTGTGTGTGTGTGTGTGTGTGTGTGTGTGTGTGTGTGTGTGTGTGTCCATGGAGGAGCTGATTGAGTTTCTGCTGTTGTTGGTCTGCAAGCATGTGCAGAGTCCCAGTGAGCTGCTTTAGTGCAGAGCTTAGCAGGGGCAGGAGGGCTTGGGGAGGAGGAACACAACATATGGAGGACTAATGAGGTTCTATTTGGAGGGCTTCTCCAAGAAAGGTTAGACTGGGCCAAATGTTAGGGGATGTGGGAGGGTGGGGTCAAGGGAAAATGAAGGGGATATTGGCCAGAGAGAGAAGAAGAAGCAGGGGGAGAAAAGGAGAACACAACAGAAGAAAAAAAAAAAAAAGCGAGAGAAAGAAATCTGAGGTCCATTCTTAGTAGCGGAGCGAGATTGGCAGGTTTCCACACTGGAGATGCTATTGAGAGTGACACGTCCACACGACACAGCCGTAACACATTGGCTTTGATACTAATATCAGTCTTTTTAGCAGGGAGGTTGATGAAATTTGCATTTAGATTGAAATGACTTGGGGACGGCCAGGAGACCACAGAGGGCCACAGAAAGGAAGAAGAGAGGCGAGGGGAGGGGGGGGGGGGGTGTTTGCTTCACTTGCAGCGATGGGATGCTCAAGCTAAAAAAAAAAAAACATACTTTCATCCTCACATACCAAAACTACTTTACTGAGTAATGCACACACCTAACAGGACTATTCCCTGCTGATTCAATGCTGTACTGAACCCGAGTTTCCTCCTGACTGTTAGGTCAAGGATGCAGGGAAGCTCTGCACAGCTTCCAAAACCTCCCCTCCTGTTGTTCTTCAACTACACATGCCTGACATTTGCATCGACCATAGAGAGAAGCTAAACGGAGGAGGAGGTGGGTAGTGTGCTTAGTTTGTGTCTTAATCACATTAAAACAGCTTTGTGCAATTATATAAACAATTTAACAAGCCGCTCTGCCAACTGAGTCCAGCTGCGTGATCATCACAGCCCCGCGCACACTTGATTTCTCTTTCTCATAGAATACAAGTGCTGTATTGTTTAGCTTATATCAAAAAAGTCTTCAAAAGTTATTACATTATTTTCAATTCCATCAACAGCACTCGAACCTTCACTTAAAGGCAATAAACTGGCTCTATCAGCGGCCTTCTTTCGATGAGCTGATTATTATATGTAAAGGATGTCTCTGTTTTTGACTATCTGTAGCTGTATATAGTGGGCGGAGCTCAAATGTAAAGATGTGATGTCACTGATTGTAAAAAGACCAATCAGAAGAATCATAATCAGGAAAACTTTATTCACGTTGCAGTCGCTCTTCTATAGACTATATCATGAGGAAATATAGGAACTACATATAGGAATACAATAAGACAAATAGAAAAGCAAAAAGAGCTGAGTAATCCATTTCAGTAGTGCATGCTTAGAGGAAAAAAAGGAAGTTATGACGTAAGAAGAAAGAAACATTTACCAACTGAATCAGTTTAAAATAAATAAATTGTTTACTTGCCCTCCAAAAATGTCACATCTAAATCATTACTGCTGCTTTGTTATTCATGCGATCATAAAAGTCAGTCTTCTTTGGTTATTCTGGGAATGTTCATATGTGTACTTGAGTTCCAATATAATATTATTTGTCATATCAAAGCTGATTTTAGGATGCATTCTTTGGCTCTTTGTCTTTGATGGAAATCAGAAACAGACAGAAAACATGTAGACATGTTCAAAAACATCTCTAACTGGAGCCAGTGTGATTATAGGATACTCAATTTAAATGTCCGTCACTTAACCTTTTCTTTAAAGCTTTACTTGTTTAATCATTTTAAACAAATACAAACTTAAGCCCGAGTTTTCTGTTAGCAGATATAAATACTGATTCGATTGAGACTTCTACATTTGACAGAAATAATGCACTCACAAAATTATTTTCTACAGTATTTGCTTCCCTATCACCTCCTTCTTGCTTGTTTTCATATTTTGGACTAAAAGCCTGTAAGGCATAGACATGAACTAGCAAGTTAATGTTTACCAGTCTCAGGGAGTCCTTCCCCACACATACAGCATCAGCATCAGTTTGAATAGCAGCTCTTCCAGAGGACAAGAGCACCACCTTGTGTTGATATTTCATAAAGGCACCCAGCTCAGCCCTGACATTCATTCTGATCCCATGTGCAGCCGGGTGCATGTGTTTGGGGACAATGTACAGGACAACTTCCCCCCAGCAACATTAACATGGAAATTAAATATCCGTCAGTATCTTCTTACGACTCGATTATCTGCAAACCACAAAAGCTGCCTTTGCAGGAAAAGTAGCAAAGTTCCTCTTAGAAAGACATTTACTCAAGTGAATAATCTATTCAAGCCTTCTTTACAGCAAATCTGAAAATCGGCCTTGAGGAAATAGATCAAGTCAGCAGAATAGTTTCACCCAAACAGATACAGATTTTGCCCTTTTGGATAAAAGAAACAACTACAATGTTAATCAATTGGAGAAATTAATATTCTGCAGCATTAAAGAGGCGATCAATATGAAGCCACACAAAGTGATGATTCTGCAGTTTTGAATAAATCAATAGGATGTAGTCTATAGGACTGTAAGGTGAGTATGTGCTATTAATAAGCAATATACTACACCGTGCATTAAGGCCTGAAGCTGAGCTCAACCTGTTTGACCAGAACCACGTGGCTCACTGTGTAAGAATCGATGCAGCAGGTTTATTAAGAGGTGTACCATTGAAATTGTGGTGATGGTGGATTTCTGCAACCACTGACCATTACAGTAATGGGTGCTGAGGAGACAGTGATATGCATTAAGCTGGAAGATGGGATTGCATTAAGTGTTAATAGCAATTTCCAATGCCACATCCATCCCTTCAGAGGATTTATAATCGTCCGTGTAAAACAATTTAATCCTCTCTGTCAATATAATCCTGCTGATATTATTAAAAACGCCCATGATGACATGCTGATATTACTATTTTTTGCCTCGGAGCAGACAGATTTAATTCACCTGGTGGGAGGGAGTGTGTGTGTGTGTGTGTGTGTGTGTGTGTGTGTGTGTGTGTGTGTGTGTGTGTGTGTGTGTGTGTGTGTGTAGGGGAGAGAGAAAATGAGTGCATGGAGAGATGATGGGGGAGTGCAAAAGACATTTCAGTGATGAAGAGACCCCAGGGGGGAAATAGCTCTGAACTACCTGGGTACTTACATTATAAGTTAAGGGAATCAAACAGTTATAACACCTGCACAGGTGTACACACACACACACACACACACACACACACACACACACACACACACACACACACACACACACACACACACACACACACACACACACACACACACACACACACACACACACACACACACACACACACACACACACACACACACACACACACACAGACCCACAGACCCACACTTAAGATATGCATTAAAATTGCAGTCTCTCAGCTATCAATTTTAATATACCTACTAGCGCATTTGAAAAGGGTGAGATGAGGAAAAATCAGAGAAAGAGAAAGTAACTAATTCCGGATTCAGTTCTCTAAATTTAAACCAAGCGATTACTAAGCCCCTGCTTAAAAAAAGAAAGAGAGTGATAGAGAGAGCGTGCATCTGGAGTAGGACACTACTCTGCGGACTGCCTCGGTCTTGTAATTCATGAAAGGCAATGATGCTTTTAAGAAAAAAGGGGAGAAGAGCGAGAGAAAGTAGGACATGATTTAATGTCTTAGGGGAGATTTTAAGCCACACTTAAAGGCTTAGCCCTCCCCCAGCACACCTTAATAATGGGCTGCCATTTGTCCATAGTCATAGGCTAGTGGTCAAATCACCATATGAATGCAGCCACAGTGTGTGTGTGTGTGTCTTAAAATGTGCAACATTTCTATTATCTCTCCAGTGTGAGGATCAATGCATGGGTTAATATGGACGGAGGCTGTTTTGAATTCAAGTACCGATAGTGGCCAGCAGGTGTCAGTGTAGCCTTCACCCCCATGTCGACGTCTGCCTGAAAATGGGGCTTGAACCTTCAGTGTAGTACAGAGGGGAGCGGCCTGCAGTGCACTGGCCAGCCAGAGCCGCACTGCATCAAACACAAGGTGGGTAAATTGCTGTTAATAAGCAGGAGCAGGCTCGGCTGGGCAGCGTGACACGGCTAAGTCCAGGATTTATGAGCCCCCTGGCCTGAGAGCATCTTATAACTCATTCAGTGTAACTCATTTCTAACCATCAGCAAGTGTCGGACACTCGGGATATAAATTTGTCCCACATCATGTGGCAAGTAAGTGAGTCTGTCAGTGTGTGTGTGTGTGTGTGTGTGTGTGTGTGTGTGTGTGTGTGCCTGCCAGGGAGACAAAAAGGCCTATTTGGACTTTCAAGTAATAAAAAACTCTCACACCTCCCACCCACACACACACGGATTCAGCGCAGGTATATGAGCCAAGTAGAACAAGGAGAATGATGGTGACAGTGTGGGCTCATCCACCTGATTTGACTTTTATTATTCTATTTATTATTATTTTTTATTACTCACTGCAGGTTATGCAGCACTTGCAAACAGTTTATTGCTCCCGTGTGGACTTTGGACTGTGTTGACAATGGCCGTACAGACAGTCTTTCTTAACCTGATTTACTAGCCCAGTAATCTGGTTAATGATAAGGCTCCATGCTTGTAAAAGTCACGCTGTGGTGACACTATGCACTTCATTTAAGAGCTACAAAACCTCCGAAAGGAACAACTGACTTTTTACACTATTGAAGTTATAATTTGTGATGTTTTTTTCTGAACAGCATGCAGCACCAGATGTTTCTTCAATTCATTTATCAATTATTGGCTTAATAACATGTCAGAAAACAACCTAAATACATATAGGCCTAAGTCCCCACAGTCCATGGCCATATTTCCTATTTCTCTGTTTTGTTTTACAGTCAGAAAAACCCCAAAGATAAATGATCATGCTTGTAAAGGAGACAGAAAATCCTTATATTTACAGTAATAGATTAATTTATTGTGTCAAACGTTAATTGAACGTTCTTGCCTGGAGTTAGATGAAATGTTTGATACCATTCTCATGTATTGAATAGCTACAGGGTTAAAGCTAGCAGCTTGTTAGCCTAGCTTATATTTTAAGATAGCTTCTGACCAGTGTTGGGCACGTTACTGAATATTAATAACTAGTTACAGTCACTAGTTACTACTATCAAAAAGTAACTGAGTTACTAACAGAGCGACTGCATTATAAAAATAACTAGTTACTTGGGAAAGTAATGTGAGCGTTACTTTTTTTGCTTAATGCTCATCTTAGTGTACATATTATTTAGTGTTGCAGTGGATGAATTGTGCTGTGACAATTCACACATTTCAAATTGCAACAAATTATGGCGCAGACGGTGTTTTAAATCCAGCCGGCTGTTTGTAAGGAGTGTCTCCTCCTTGGTCTGCCGAGCTAACGTGAGCTGCACCAGGCTCTCTGACAGCTAGTTTAGTAAAAGCTAGTGCTCTTTAACTTGGTGCTTCTTTCTTGTGAGAGAAGTTTCCTGCACTCACAAAACAACTCACAGATATGTTCTTGCCGTTTAACTCGAGCAGGGAAAAATAATCTAGATATTTATGAAGCAGAAAGCTCACGGCTGATTGATCATCTGCAATGTCTTTTTACAGCGCGCAATGTTCTTCCTCCCAGGATGCTATTGTGCTGACGTTAGCGCAACCTCGCCCGCTTCTTGCCAGCTTTTTCACATAAAGTAATGAGTAATGAGCGCTTTTAAAAATATAAGTAATTATAACGGCATTATTCAATCTGGAAAGTAACTGATCGCATTAAAGTAAAGCATTAATGGTTTGTCCCAACACTTACGAAACAGTTTTCTGTTTTTGAAGGACAAAAATGGACCTGTAAAATCATTATAAGAGGGTACTGGTAGGCAGATGTTATTTTACCTTTAGACACAGTTAAGCTAGCTATTTACAGTCTTTCTTAAACTGTAAGCTAACCAGCTACTAAGTGTAGCAGTGTTTAGCACACATTGAGTTGTAAGGGATAATCCTGCTCTCAGAAAGAAAGCAACCTTCCCATTATATAGAAGTAAGCTTATTTCTGCAGCATGAGCATTTTGAAATATTATTCCAATTTTTTTAAATTAAATTTTTACATTAGTTAATTAATTAAGTATTTCAGCTCAAAGGACAACTTTGAATACACAATACTAAATATGTAAGTTCATTTAAATAGCTTATGGATAAAGCCTCTAGCATAACTGAACATGTCCTACAGCTTGCTCTCTATGCATTTACCCCACTGACAAGCAAATTCCACTAATTCACACATCCATGCATTCACCATGGCAACACGATTCCTCCCAGCCTGTGGATCAACAAACCGGTGTGTATTGTTTTGACTCATGCATGAATCCTGTCTTGTTTGGTGTGCACTGTACAGCCTGTACTGGCATGTAATGTTTGTGCTTGCTGTCTCATCGCCATGTCCACATTTCATTTTGGACCATGTTTACACACCTATATGAAATCTTAGACTGTGGATAAATATTGATGGGCAGAATGAAAGCAGCTCTCAGCTCAGCACCTCTTTTTGAAAAGCACAGTTTCAACCACAAAATGAGCAGTCGTTCAGGAGCAAACAATGGACAGATAAAGATAAAAAAAAAGACAGATAGAGAGGGGAGGGGGGAATAGGTTGGAGATTATTTGAGTAAAAGGTTGAACGAGGGGAGGGGAGACTGTGGAGATGAGACACCAAGCACAAATATTGTCTGGAGGTAGACGGAGAGCGGCAGGGAGGGAGGGAGCAATTAGCGAGAGATAAAAAGCATGGCAGGGAGGGTAAGACAACCTCCTATTACTCCAATTAATCCAATTTGAAAAAAAAAAAAAAGAACTTAGCGGACTAGAAAGGCAGATCCATTTCCCTGACAACAGCGAGCATTTGAGGGTCAGGAGTGGGCAGCCAGAGCAGCTCGGCCCCCCGCCTGGCTGAGCAGAGAACAGCATGCTGGCATTTCAGCAGGGCGGAGACGACCGCGCGCCCTGTCAGCGGGCACATTAACGCTAATTCAACCTGACTTGTTGATAAATTTCCATGGCGGTAATGATGTTAATGGCAGTATTTTAATGCCTGTGTGCATAAAATCACAGGGAATATTAATCCTGCTGGCCGCTGCCGAGGGTGGAGCACATTAATATGTATCGAGTAGGCCTGTGTGCACATGTTTAAGAGTGTGTTTGAAGTGACTGAAGCCTTTAGACATTAATGTTTACTTGTGTGTCGCTAAATTAAACAACACTTTTTGATAAATTTGTCATAATTTATCTTGCTGTTGGTTTGTCAAGTGGACTTTGAGCGTGTGCAGCTCTTAATGTCATGTTTGTCTCAAGTCTCAGTCTCGGCTCTGTAGACTTTAATGTGTAGTGAAGACGGACTCTATTTTTAGAGTTGATCTTTGATGGACATGAAAGCGTTCTCGGTGGCACCCCGCCACCACAAAGTCCTTTACTGACCCAATTAAAGTGTTGCCTTAGCCACAAGTAGGTGGAGTGATGTCCACAAGCGGCGCAAGATCTAAGCTGCTAATTAACTCTGAAGCTCTGACATGTTGGAGATCTGCCTCATGGTTCTGGCCCTTCTGAAAGTTCAAGGCATAATGGGACACGACCATGAATCATGACTAATATCCCTCCAGGATTTCACTGGCTTTTTCAGTTGTTTTTTTTTAACCTTGACTGAATGTTCTGTCCCAGTTTTTTTTATTAAAGTTGCAATGTGTGAGGAATTATTTACAATTAAGTTGTTGAAGCATATACATATTGCAAAAGTAGTTCTAACTGTGATGAATGTTCTCTATCGTTACCAAACAAGGCCCTGTATTACAGAAGTTCTATCAGAACTTTATATGTAGATAAAGACGATAAAGAAGGTATTCCTCAAAGCAACATCAATTATTTTGAATCTCTGTCAGGTTATAGTGAGCGCAAAAATCAAAGTTTAGAAATCAGAGACCACTGACAAATACTTCATTTCATTTTTTCAAATGAAAATCTACAAATAGTTTATAACAACTACACTGTTCTACTTGTTATTTAAGCTGCTGCGCCAGTATAACACCATTTCTAAAAGAGCTGGGGGAAAACTATCTCACTACACAATGACTCTTGTTTTTTGAGGTCAGTACTGACACACATCAGGAGCAGATCACCTGAGCCGTTGACAGACTCAACACAAGGCATCATGGGATGGCTAAGAGGATGGCTAATGATGTTTAAAGATTGGATTTATTGTGAAGTATTTATTGTTCAAATTCCCTGAAAACACACTGTATGTTGTGTTGCATCATGACAAAATAACTTCTACAACTTTCCAAACAAATTACAAATAATGAAACTTCTTTCGATTCAAATTCAAATAACTTTATTTATCCGTTAGGAACTTCACGTGTACTTTGTATGAAATTCTAGACCTAATATTTAGATTGCAAAAGATGAGCTTAGTGATGTAGAAGGTCTACACAAAGACACACACAGGGTTACCACAGTGATTTGTAAAAATTGGCATAAAAAGGTGAAGTAATTGAAAAACGGGACCCACATTATTCTCTGGGGTCAGTTTAATTTGCGTTTATTCTTCTGATCAATTACAACTCAATCCGGTTTGGACCTTATTATATCCTTCATGAAACTGTAATTGCTCATGTGCAATCTTGCTGATAAAACGTGAAGTGTTCTTTCATGTTTGGGGTTTGCCTCAGAAACAGGCAGGAAAGCAATTTATTTGTGTTTTCAAGCTACAACTTCATCAGACTTATCTGCGGAAATGCTTTCAAGATGTGTAAGATAATGTGGATGTCCATACGGCCACGATCAAAACGCCATTTTTCTCTTCTTGAAAATGTTCTTGTAATCCCACAAATAACCAGCTCTACTTGTGATGAGATTACTCCGCCATTTCTTCCAGTGGTGGTAATGGATTAGACCTACACCTGATAGCACAGAGGAACAGATTCCTGCCCTCCTGTGTGATCCTCTGAGTCCTCATCCAGCCGTTTGACAGCTGTATTGTTGGGAGAAAAAAAAAAGAGAGTAAGGATGCTGCTGTGAAATCCCACCCTGTAGGGGCTCTTTAAGCTGTTCACCAACTTCACGCCTGCACCAGTCTCACTGATAAGAGTGTGGATCTCACTCTTCTCCCCGATGTCAACATTGAGTTTTTTTAGATCATTTGACATTTGAGGCTGTGTTGTTGTTTTGGCACCTCATTATCAAGTCTTCCCCTTCAATAAGCGCTCACATATCACATGTCACATATCAAGCTAGGCATGGGACTACTGAACTCGCGCTGTCACACACCTTTTGAAAAGTGTTATAAGCATTGCTCAATTCTTACCCCATGTGACAAGAATGAGCAAATTGCAATTCAACCAAGGAGGGAGGTGTTCTTAGTGGGAGTGGGTCAAGGACTTTGTCTAATTGTCCATGGGGATGGGGCGCCTGCTCCACCAACTGAGCTTGATCAGTGCTTCGAAACTAATATTTCTTTGGTGTTGACTAGTAATCTAATTGGAAAACTAACCTACTCATAGATTAAGGACACAGTTTCTATTCTTACTTCATGTGGAACAAGAGCTGAGCTGCTTTGATCATCAGTTCAGATGTGTGTCTTATTTCATCCCTGAATGTTTCCAAATGGATGCTCCACTTTTGTAAAGTCAGCTACCCGATCAGTGTTGTGTTTCTCAGTTTCTCGTCTCTGAATCCTGTTCCGTTTCTGTCCTGAATTTGATCAAGACCCTTTTTTTTTTCTCTAGAACAGTCAGGAAAAAATGACATCACCCAGACTTCTTTCTACAGCAGATCTTCCTGCTTTTTGTGGAATGTCTGATGTAGTACTTGGCTGAGCAATTTCCCAACTTTAAAATGGTATCTCTTTGCAGCATCCTTTGCAGCATCCTTTGCAGTCATTAGGAGCTTGGTGTAGCTACCTCTGTGGATAGACATTCAGTGAATGCTATAAACTTGCAAGTTACAGGGGATTAGCGTCGTAAAACCATTCCTATGCCTATCCCCATTGACTGGCCGTTTTCAAAAGACGCATCTTTTGCGCTGTCTCCCAGTACCACTCTTTGTCATGTTTTAGCAAACTTCATAATGAAGCACTGATGACTGACACTTTAAGAGAATGGGTCTTCTGAATCAACCCCAACATTTGTTACTTGTTTTGCTGAAGTTTGAAAGTCCCTGTTTTCTTAATAATGCTTCAATTTTCAGTCCATTTATCTTCCTCAGACTCTGTCTCTGCAAACTACATTTCCATTGTGTATTTTTTTTCATTGATCGTGATTGACTATAAGTGCTTAAAGTAAACAAAATATACTCTGTTGAATGCACTCTTTCTATGCTGTTCAAGCGGTTCTCTTGTGGTATTACATGTCTAGTCATTAGCAGATATTGATAATGGTTGGTTCATTGTGTGAAGACATAACCACTCCTGTCATTTTGTTCAAGATGTACTGGGGTTTCCTTGACTTTGTTGTCTTTTTGGTTAACTATTAAAATAACTCACCCTGTTCAATGCAACTCTTTTACAGTTATTTCAAAAGAACTTCACTGCACCCAGCAGATCAGTTCTCTTAACAGTCTGCCTCTCTCTGGGTATTCAGTTGTTAATATTGTTCCATATGGAACCGTGGACTTGTGCAGCTGTCTAAACACATGGTCTTTGGCTTTATTTTAAGTTTGTGAAGTATGCATCAATGAGTTTAAATTGTTTGGGCCTGTGGTTACCAATTGTTTTCTGGACTAGAACAACACACGAAACTCTGTTCAGCATGTGTACTTTGAAACTTTTGTTGTCCTGAAAATCCAAATGGTGACATACTTTATTCTTCACTTTTCTACTTGAAGAAGCAACCCACTCTGCATCATCTCTGACTTTGCCACTAGCAGTACAAAAGGCTTGAAGCGTTGAATCCAGTTTCTTCTAATCTGTGTTTTAATGGAGGCTGTCACTGCAGTGCTTTGAAATCCTTATTATGTACTTCAGTGTACTTCTGTTTATGCTTCAACTCAATTACTTTTTCATATTGAAACAATTGTTTGCAAGCACAAGGTGCTTCAAAAACAAACACAAGGTACTTCATTTGATTTTTGAATTTTTCTTCTACATATAAAATATCATGGGGTACCCTTTAGCATCTGCATCAGATGCCCTGAGCTACAGTAATATCAGACGCTTAGAGCAGCTGCTCTTAGTTAAGGAATAAAGAGACATTAAAAGGTGACTTACAGTATGTTGGGTAATCTGGGCTGGCCAAACAAATCACGTGTTAGGCCAACCTATCTGGTCTTTCACCAAGGAGACCAGTTTTTAAAACAAGGTCTGGTTATATATTTCCAGATCCCATGATGTTTCTGCCTAACATAAAACACTCCAAGAGATTAATAACCAGGTATTAGGGGTGCAGAAATGTAAAATTTTCTCTAATCGATTACTCTTCCCATTGTTAAATCGAGTACTCGAGTACTCGTTTTGTAGTTCTTTTTTTTTCTGTGATTCTTTTCCCCATGGGAGGCCCCGCCCCAACTATGATGCAATGCCGACTGTATCTACTGATTAATTTGAATCTTCGGGATTTTAATAATTGTTAGTAATAGGCCTTTGTATTAACGTTCAAATATGAAATTTCTTACTTCAACAGACAGCAAACCTCAAATAAAAATTCACACAGACGTATCTTATGACCGTTTTAACACTTTATAATTATAATTAGAGCAGTGAGTGTGGCGAGCGGACGTGCAGACATCAATGCGCACTCATCGCACGTTAAAGCTGTTTTGACAGCAACATTTTGTTAACAAAGACTACAGTCTGCAGTGTAGAGCACTGCTCTGTTTCATCTTTCTCCTCTGTGCGTAATGACACACTCGCTCAATCTCGCTCGTCCGTCCGCTATGAGCTATTACTCCCTATAAGGTTGATCCTTTTTGTAGTTATTAAAAGAATAATCATCTAAAATTCCAAAATATAGGAAAACATCTAGTTATGCTGCTCTGTCCTGGATGATCAAACGTCAGTGGTTTGGCAGAGTAAAGCGGTAATCGCAAAGTCAAAGTCTTTCTTTTTCTGTGGAATAAGAAGACAATTTGAACTGAACTTTCGTAGATCATATTGCATATTTCGTTTGTTTGGGACTTTTTGTTCATTGTGAATTCATAGGGGAGTTAATTAAAGGGATATTTTTGTCAGGGTAGCAGCGTACGGATCAACAACGGACGCATTTCAGCACAGAGCCTTTATCAGCG
Organism: Labrus bergylta; assembly: GCF_963930695.1. NCBI lineage: Eukaryota > Metazoa > Chordata > Actinopteri > Labriformes > Labridae > Labrus > Labrus bergylta. Next base: position 9,302,480 of record NC_089209.1, on the reverse strand, counting down.
CTTTGTTTGTCATCTATTTTCTTTTTGCATTTCTTTTTTTCTTTTCGTGTACCTGATGTTTTATTTCTGTTTTGAATAAGGCCTATCCTAGAACCCACAATGCAACAAGAAACATTTACAAAAATGTGGACTACAAAACGATTATCGATTACATTTTCTCTGTAACCGATTATTATTTAATGAATGAGTACTTGGGTACTCATTTGCACCCCTACCAGGTATTATAAAGAAATAAAACAGATAATACCAAATGCCTCTGTATGAGGCACCAATGTTCTCGATTATGACGGCTGTTCATGTTGTGTATCCATTCTTATGCTCGTACATGATCTGTACTGTGCCAAAGCACACCTCTTCCAAGTGTGCCAGGGCCAAGGAAGAGTACCGAACTTGAGCACGGATCGGAGCACTTACACTTGTCAAACGAACTGGACTTTAGGGGTAAGAAAAGCTAAGGCGTGGGAAGGATTGCCTATTGTGAGTGCGCCCTATGCGTTTTACAAAGCTATGCAGGACTTCATGGGGTAATGCATGCACTACTGAGAATGATAAAGTTGTAGCTTGTCCTGTATAAACTTCTATGAAAGTTTTCCCGGAAAAAAATAAAAATCTTGTTGCATAAAATAACACTCTGTGTGCATAAATTATTATTTCTATTGCTACACATTTTATCTCTTGGAACCCCAAGAGCTTTATAATATACTGTAAAACCCAGAAATGGGTCATCCAGCATAAAACGCATTAAGTTTTGAGACTCAAATCATTAAACACAGGACTTTCCTTTAAAACTTTGAATTTCTGTCTTATGAGATTTCCCTGCCATCGTCCCTCTACATCAGTACTTGTGTTATATAACACTGTGATCTTTTCCCCACTGAAAAATACAATCATTTTAAGCCCTAAATCAGAAATCACTCTGACAATCAAGTGTGAACAGCCACAGGAAGATTACAGGACTTGGAAATGAGCTCTGAAACAGTGCTGAGGACTGTCGGCAGAGAGCCAGAGCATGTTTAAGTTGAAGCTCAAGCTGAGGAGGAAGAGGAGATGCTCAGGCCTTGAGAGAGCTTAGGGACAACAAGCGTGTGGATAAAAGCCAGGCTGAAGTAACACATGCTCACAGGTGGGGCATGTAAAATAGACTGGACTCTACAACCAGGGATGCAGCCCAATAACATCACAAGTGGCTTTACCCACAAGCCCCCTTTTTCCTTTCCAGGTGTGTTTCAGCTTCCACAACAGCTTGATGCACACAATTGCTTTTTGTCAAGTGAGGCAGCAGAATCCCTGAGCCCTGCTGACATGTAATGACAAATATGTGAACACTGACAGGGAAACTGGCTGTGATCTCTAAAAACATTGTCTGAAATAATGGTGGGCAGAGGGAGGATGGGGGGGGGGGGATGGGAGAGAGTGCAAATTGCAGCAAAGGCAATGAGCTGGAAAAAAAGAGCAGGCTTGTTGATGACAACACTGTGTGCTTTTTTGACAGAGGCACTCACTTTGGTATCCATCTCTCAACTTATTCCATAAAATGCATCGCCAGAGCTGAGGGGAAATGGTCCGCTGAATAGCAGCGCACTGTAACAATATTCCTGACATATTCTGAGGAGATATGTCCTATAAGTGTGTGTAAAAAAAAAACAAACAAGAGGGCTCCAGCTTCTGTTCACTCCCTTAATCTGATGCGGTGCCGTATTGGAATTTATGTAAATATCATCTCAAGGTTAACGGCAAAGCCATTTGCCTTAAGTATACAGTGTAACTACTTTGCCCAGCCAAGCTTCTCTAAACTTCCTCAATAAGAACTGTGCCATATGTTTCGGCACACAATAAATAAGCAATGAATTCATGATGAGTTTAAGCTACTCTGTGGCATTTCACACAAAGCTAATAGGCCAGGAGTGAATTATTGATGAGCGTTGATCAAGGAGAGAGCGGGAAAAAAGGTAACCTATACGCTCACACCCTAACGTGCCTGCATATTTCATCAAAAAGGGTAAATAGGCATGTGATATGAGGATAATATTCCAATGCTATGCTCTTCACTGTTAATTTGGGGAGTAAAATGAATGTCAGTGTTGCTATCGACTTCTCTTCAATCCACGAGACATCAGACTTCTGCAAATCCCTCCCCATCATCTGTCTTATCTCTTTCCTTTAACTCCTGCACGCCTCCCTGCCTCACTCTCTCCCTGTTTGCTGTGAGAAGTGGCAGCATAAAAAGTGATGGGAGCGACCTTGGCCTGGTTCTGCATGCTCCAGAGGACGGCCATGTCTCGCAGCGATCCGTTCCTCCCCACCAGTCGAGACTAACAGGCGGCCTGCAGGCAACGGACGGGAACCAAGTGTCGCAGTGCAGAGAGGAGCTGTTGAGGAAGCCAGATCTCAGGCCCCAGAAGAGGTGCGATGAAGGGAGGTGGAGTCGGGCTGGGACACGGGGGAACAACAGCCTGTGGTGGCGGTTGGATTTGTATGCATGCACGGGGAGGGTTCTCTGAGGATAATGGAGGGAAAGTTCAACAGCAGGTCAACGAGGACAAAGAGTCACAACTGGTCTCGGCGGGGAAGGAGATGAGGAGGCATTAAGGCCTGGAAGGAGGCTGCAATCTGGGCTGTGATGCTGTGATTGTTCTACTGCTCTTCGGAGCCATCAGTGCACCCCGGGACGACACAGAAAACAGACCCAGATGTGCACACACGCTGTTAGGAAGCAACAACTACTAGTGCTGTAACAGATGTTTTTTAAGGAAAAGTAAGCTGTGAGTACATTATTAACGCTGTAATATAATAAGAATTTTAATAATCGGACAATCATAACCTCTGAGGTTGTTGTTTTTGGAACAAAGGACTGAAAAATAAGACTGACAACCACAGACCAGGCAAGAAATCTGGGCGTAGTGATGGACTCAGACCTCAATTTTAAAAGCCACATTAAGACAATTACAAAGTCAGCCTCCTATCACCTGAAGAACATATCAAGAATTAGAGGATTTATGTCCCAGCAGCACCTGGAAAAACTTGTCCATGCTTTTATCTTCAGTCGTCTTGATTACTGTAACAGTGTCTTTACAGGTCTGCCTAAAAAATCAGTCAGACAACTGCAGCTGATCCAGAACGCTGCTGCTAGAGTCCAAAACCAAGAAAATTAATCACATCAGTCCAGTTCTGAGGTCTTTACACTGGCTCCCAGTCTGTCAGAGAATAGATTTTAAAATCCTGCTGCTGGTTTATAAAGCGCTTAATAGTTTAGGGCCAAAATACATTAGTGATACATCCTGATTAATTACGAACCATCCAGACCGCTCAGGTCGTCTGGGACAGGTCTCCTCTCTGTCCCCAGAGTCAGAACCAAACATGGAGAAGCAGCGTTCAGTTTCTATGCTCCCTATATCTGGAACAAACTCCCAGAAAACTGCAGGTCTGCTGAAACTCTCAGCTCTTTTAAATGGTTGAAGACTCATCTGTTTACAGCTGCCTTTCATTAAACAGCTTTAATAAGATTTTAAACTTTTACTCTGCACTGTAATTATTATTATTTTTTTAAACTCTTTTAATTTCTTTACTTTTATTTTTATTTTTTATTTAAATTAGTTTCATTTGAATTATTTTTATTTGAACATATTTTCAGATTTAATAATTTCAGTGATTTCTAAATGTTCTATTTTAATGTTTCTTTTCTTTCCTCTGTCATGATGCTTTTGTCTTGTGTGAAGCACTTTGAATTGCCTTGTTGTTGAAATGTGTTATATAAATAAACTTCATTTCTTCTTCAAGACTCCAACTAGACGTCTGACAGTTTTCATCAAGCTTTGATATACACATTAACGTTTGTCCCCCTGAACCTTTTCTATGCAACCTTTGATCACAACTCACATTCACACTGGACATGCTTGATGTATACACACACCTACCCAGCAGATGGTCTCACGCTATGACAGCCACCTTACAGTGTCCTTGGCTCCTTCGATTCACCCCCCACACTGTCCCTCCTGTAATTCTGCCCTCTGCTGTAACTCTTCTCTATTTGAATCAGTTTCAGGGTGCTTTATTTGCAAGACATATGACAAGATTTACCAGAGGCACTGGAAGTTTTCTATCTCTACCGCCCTGCCTCCCCTCCAAACTCCCCCTCCCATTATCATACACTTCTCTTACATGAGGCCTGAGCAATCGACCCTTGTGATAATCCAGCCTTTCATATCGGCAGATTAATATTGACTCAGAGCCCTGGAGCTGATGCTCTGCCCATCCTCCAGGTGCTGGAGCAATGCAGAGTATGAGAGATGGGGCTTAATATACATTCTGCTAGTGCCTCTCAGCCCAGACGAGCTGCATGAAAAACACTGTTAAGAGCCAGGAAGTGATTGGTGTTTGCCAGCTTTTCAGCTACATTACATCCATGAAGCCGCATATGCCTTAAAATGAGGCAAACTCCCTTCCATATATGTATGCTGATATGATGCATGTGCACACAGCTCGACCTGCTTATGTTTCAAACCCTTAGGCAGTTTTAAGGGCAGGAAAAACAACATAGCGTGAGTGACTTATAAAGAAAGAGCCACAAGGTTTATTCAAATATTTTTTGATCCGTCTGCTCAGTCGACCAAAATGTGTGAAGGCTACTTTCCAGTGGAGTTACCATCACGAACACACACCGAGACGGTTTCATGGTGATTAATGAAGATTTGATGAGGGCAAATCAATGACGCTCATTAAACAGAAATGAGCCAAAGACATGAAATCGAATGCTCCCCAACATGAGATAAAAATAACAAGCGAGTATGATATAAATGAAGAGTAAATGGAGTCCAGGGCAGGGTGACATTTAAATCCATAGCCATAGATTTATTGAGTGACTTTCTAATGTAAATGTGCTGATAAGAAAAAGAAACAATGGTGTGCAAAGATTAGCGGGTTGAGGAATTTTCTGAAAGGTTAAGCTCATGACAAAGGTTTTTAATTTCCCAGAATCAACCACAACATTGCAGTGACCTATACTCCCTTTTTTTTTTTTGAGGAGACAAAAACGTTCTTTCAGGAACTAGGAAAAAAAAAACGGAGCTAAGCCCCTCCCTCTTTGGTAAGAGTTGCTATGCCTTCCTTCAACAGTGAGAAAGGAGGAAAACTTAACACAGAATGTGATGAGAAGTTACATAAAACACCTTTCTGGTGACAGCACGGTCATTTGAATGTTTTTAAGACTTGATTTCAGAGAGATAGGACAGAGGGTAGAGTCAGAAACCGGGGAGAGAAAGGGCTGGGAACGATTTACGGAAAAGGAGCAACAGGTCGGATTTGAACCTCACATGCTCACTGTCCACACACCATCCGTTAAAAATGTTGTTCTTTGCTGTGTAAATCTTCTCTTGCAAACATCATGACCTATATTGCTTTTCTATTAGGACAGGCTGTTAAGACTCTCTGTATATAGGGCGCTCGCACTAACCACTCGGCTACTGGGGATCCATTGTCATTTTCATTTTTACACAACCTTTTCAAAAGAAATAAAGGACTGTGAAAGCAAATTACCATTTTTTGGCTAAGAAGTAAGACTTAGATTGAAGGCCGCTGTAATAGATACATACAAGTAGAAGCCACCTGACACACTCGAGACCCCCAAAAGACCCAAGTTTTCTTTGTTTTAAAATCTTGATTGAGAACACTCAAACAATGACACACAGTATGTATGTTTTTCAAAGCCAATATTTTGCTCTCGAAAAAAGGAGGAGCTTAAATTCAAAATGTCACAGCACCAATCTAGCTAGTAAACAGTACTTGGCATGTGCACCCTTTGCCTTCCACCTGACCTGTTATCAACAGCCCGATAAGCAAACAGCAGAGAGTGGAAGCACTATGTCGAGTGTTTCACAACCAGGCCATTGCATTTCCGCCCTTGTCCTTGGAATTTACAACCTCAAGGTCAGAGCGAGACAAATCTGACAGCAATGTGATCATAAAACACGACCACATTTCAGTGTTAACAACCTCCTCGTCATTACACCTCTGCCACTCAGAAATAATAAGTACATGACAAAACAAACGAGCAGGGTCCGCTGATGATGTGCTACCAAAGTTTGCTCTCTATTATTTCACCACTAAATATACAGTGGGAATTCAAATATGAGCAGTAAGTAGCTTATCCTGCAGTGTTCGGGCTCTGTTTGGGAGTTTTGCCGTGGATAATGTGTTAAATGGGCACAGTTGGCTTGACATTATGATTGTACACAGCTGCATCGGGGACATTTTCTGTCCGAGTGCACAATTTATTATTTGAAACTGTGAGAGATCTGCAGAGATGATTCATAGCTGAAGGAAAAATAGCTCTCCGTTTTTTGACAGCAGAGATGCGATCAGGAAGAGGAGACAACGAAAAAACTAAATGTTTGGCCATGTTTGAGAAATGGTTGACAACAGAAAACCAGTCAAGCTGACAGCCAAGTGTTCTCATGTTCGCACACTTTTTCCCTCCCATTCTGATGCACAGTTTGACTCTTAGCACAAGTTTGAGTGCTGCAGAGTGTCATGGAAGTTTAAGATTGAGCATATACACTTCCATCTGTGTTTGGAGTAGGTTTTAAGTATCAGGCATTTGCCATCGCCGTTTATTTATGCCATTTATCTTTCTAACTGAGCAATGAGCCATGCAAGTCTATTTAAGTGCAGCTTAAGAACAGCTGAGGCTGAATTAGACGTCACATAAAGTGAAAAAAAAACCTTTGAGCGGCAACTAAATAACACAGTTGCTACAAAACACCTGCGCTGTAATTTGTTGATTGTAAGCCCTTGTGTTATTTGTCAGAGTGAACATTTGTTGACAATCATACGCTATTTTACAACTTCAAATTGGAATCATCTGCTAAAAATTGTGCACTTAAACCTTCAGATTAATAGTCATTTTAAAGACATGAACCCTTCCCTGCAGACTAAAGAAACCTCAGCTGACTTGAGGGGTTCATTATACAATCTGAAATTACTTATTAGTGTAAGGTGCATTTTCTACTCACTCAAAGTACAAACCTTAATCTTTTCACCGTAGACAACAGCTCCCAATTCAATCTCTAACCTAACCCAGAGGCTATTTTGCAGTGAAATAATGATAACACAACTTTTCCAAAAAGTGTAATGTCAAAATCGGAACATTTCAATGAGTGCAACAACAATATATCTAAACAGTTTTTTTTTTTAATAAGTGAAATGTGGAAATCTCAATTTAGTTTAAAAACTGAACTTCTGATGACACTGAAACACCCAGAGATTCTTCATGTTTACGGCTCAGGATTGACAGAGAACATTGTTTGTGCAATGATTGAAAGGTCTGGTGCATCTAATTTAAAAATAAATTGAACCAGAAGCCCCAGAACGTAACAAACCTCTGCCTAATTCACAATATCATTACGCAATCAATTTATTTTTGGATGTCCTTTTTTGACACGCTCTCTGCACAATGGATACTATTGCTATTTTATTCTCTAACCTATCCTGGGGCTTTAATGGGGTGCATTGTTGATGTCTAATTTTTTTTGAGTGCAATGATGAAATATTTGGATTTAGAATGTAGAAACTAAAACAGAATCTGATTTTTTTTTAGAGTTCAACATCAAAATCTGAATTTTTCATTGCAGTGCACCTCCCTGTGATTCTAAGGTTCAGGCTTGACAGAGAACATACTAAGAGTAATGATCCATTGGCCTTGTGTGTCTAATGAAGACATAGATTATGTGTGAATGCTTGTCTACTTCATTGGCTTGCTAATGAGAATATTTGTTTGCACATGTGAGAAGCTGTGTGCTGGAGTGTGTATGTGTGTGTAGATATAGCAGGGCAGCTGGCAGTACAGCCAGTTTTTAGAGGAAGGGTTAATGAGCCAATCACAGTCCATCAGGGAAGTTATGCCCAGACGAGTTCACTGGTCATTCACTCTGTCTGTTTCCTCCCTGCACTCTTGCCCCCCCCCCCAAAACTCTTCCTCCCTTTTCACTCTCTCTCTCTCTTTTGAACATCCTCCCTCCTTTCCTCCGTCTTTCACACTCCCCACAGATTAACGTTAACGAGGATATTAGCCATGGCTGTAAACACAGTCCCTGCTTTCTCCGATTCATTTGGCAGCAAAGGCAGAATGGGTTTGACTTCCGTTTTCTTTGCTAGCAGTGGGAGAGTGAGCGCTACAAAGAAGATCCACCTGGAGGTCGTGTTCAGAACAATTAACTCAGATTCAGCCAAAGTACATTCAATTTTGTCCAGAACTACCTATTACTATATCCAATCACATTAGGTATCCTGCATTCTTTCTCATGTGCATCACCAGACTCATCTCCTATTTAAAATTTGAATCCTGTTGTGTTGGCAAAGTTGTATAAAAGATCAGATGGAATTTTTTAGTCTATAGTAAAAAGTATTTTTATCTCCCCCGCAGAAGCTCTCTAATTTACAGCCTCAAACGTCTGTCTTTTCAGAGACTCTAACCAGTAAATCCATTGTAATAAAGACAATACACAATGACTTCTATTGATCATTTTTTTCAGTGATGTTGTCAACTAAGCGAAAAAAAAACATGTAATTTCCCCTTTGAACAAAAGGTTTGTGATTAATCAACGTTTTTTTCCCCCCTTTATAATGTTGTGTTGTTATTGTGACTTATTTGAAGGTTGAAAAAACATGTTGGAGCTTTGAGTAATACCTCTTAGTTGCACCCTTTTATCTACAATTAGAGCATTTTGTGAGAATTTGCCAGTCACCACAGTCACAGCAATATTTTTAAATTATGAGTGAGCTGTTTGAAAAAAAGAAGATTTAAAACATTGCAACTAAGGAACTGACTGACTGAAGAGTAATTGTAAAAGTGTGTGTGTGTGTGTGTGTGTGTGTGTGTGTGTGTAGGAGAGTGTCGTGAGCCCAACAAGACAAAGCTGGTGTCTCTAAGGGGTTGAATCACTCTGGCAGTGGTGCAAATAAGAGGTTATCTGTTTTCAGCCAAACACTCACCAGGCCAAAACACTCTGTAGAAATTTGCATTCTCTCACGGTTTTCATATATTTTTTCTCTGTACCTTTTCCCATTTTGTTTATTTCTAAGGCTTGTTTTCATTTTCCATCGGTAGTGATCTACACATTTCCCCACTGAGTCCAGGAGTAGTTTAACGAGCACCTCGGTTTCACCTTTGTACTATCCCTCCGAAAAAATATATGCACCCACAACTGCTCTTACACACACAAACCGTATGCTGTGTGTTAGTGCAGGGTTAACCCTGTGGGGAGGTCGCTTTGATAGAGGGGTTTGTAAAAAAAAAAAAAACCCCAAAGGGCCCATAGCAGCCAGAAATCAATACCGCACACATCTGTCAGGGTGTGATTAAATTCTCCCATTCCCTCGACGTCACCCAACCAATACACACAGGCATAGAAACATATATGACTGCATGAATGTACACACAAACACACACACTTGCACGCACACACACACACACACACACACACACACTTTAACAGACTCTTAGAGCTTAGATGGCGGCAGATGAAAACATAAGAAATGTGAGAGGGAGTTCAAGGCCTGAGAAAAAGGTTAGCATGAAGTGTTATATTTACCCCAAGGTTTTAAATCTTCCTGTTTGACCTAGAAGCGCAACTTCCCATGGAAACAGAACTTGAATGTCATTTTCTCTGACTTCAGTTTAAGGCGTCAAGTGACATTTGCCCTTGGGGTTTTTGTGAAATTTGACCACAATTTTAAGACTACGATGGCACAGAAAGACAAAGTCTGACCTAAATTTGTGACCAAACTGTGCTCTTTTGTGGATGCACTGGGCTCCCATAACTGAAGAACCTTAAGGACATGCAGGGAAGAAATTCATCAAAAAGCAATCATCAGTGTGAGGTGGTGACTGATCTAGCGTGGCATCCATTCATTATGTAAATCTCCCAACCTAGCTTTCTTTATCATCAAAGTCCCTCATTCTGAAAAATTAGCCACTCTCCATCTGTGGAGAAGAACAACAGAACACTAAACTGGACTGTTGCTATGGAAACTATGTGGGAGAAACCATTTTATGGAGAGCAGAAGTGTGTGAATGTGGGTGTATGTGTGTGTGCACCGAGTTAGCAATCAACAGGTGTACTGGCAACAACAATATCTGGGCCCCGAATGGAAAGGTAAATTAGATTTCGGATGCCGAGACATCGGACAGTGGATTAGCCTGGCAGTATGATGCCGTCTGTGTCAACCAAGATTGAGTATTAAAGAGAAGGTGCTGTACTTATTATCACGGCCACAGATGGACCTCATTATTTTGAGATTAGTCCATGCCTGCACAAAAAATAATCCAATTCATTGATGTCTATCAAGACAGCAAGCTGCGAGGAAGAACCCAGCTCAAACTGCCATTTAAAGCAACGGTGGAATTCCTATTGAAGGGGGATAAAAAAAAAAGCTGAAATAATACAGCAGGGTATGAATATTTCAAGATATGGAGAATACCCCCATGCCAGCAGCATCATGCTATACTTTAGCCAACTGCAGCTAACACGAGCTTGATAAAAGATTCAAAGGAGAGAGAGAGAGAGAGAGAGTACCTTCAAGGGCACATCAAACCCCGGACGATCATTTTCATTCATGAATCAATAATCCTTGTCGGATGAAAGGGGGAGATAAAGGGTTGTCTCATCTTTGGGGTCATTTCCGTGTTGAGGGACCTAATTTTCATTACTTTGGATAAAATGCACCAAAGCGCAGGAAAAAAAACCTCCATTCACCCAAGCATCGGTCATCTCTGATGGCGCCCTACCTTTTCATTTTGGAATTTATGAGGGCTTTTTATTCTCCTCCCCGAGCCATAACTTAGCAAGATTTGACAGCAAACAATGTTCTTTATGCCAGCATCCCGGATGCCTGTGTCTGGAATATATAATGGGATCTTGTAGCTCAAGCCACTGTGTTTACAATCTGATAGAAAAGTGTTTAACAAATCAACATTGTGCAGGAGGATCAAAGTCTGGCCGAGCAGTTTATCTTTCTCTGTACCTTCGGTAAATGTAGGCTGGGGTTTGAGCCAGCTTCATCCGGGATTTGTTCTCGGGCCATGTAGGATTATCAGAGCGGGGGGTTCCTCTGAAGTGTTGGACTGCCTCTGTAGACTGACAATATCACACACATCCACATCAGATGTCAGAAATACATTTGAATATTGGATCATTTTCTGTAGAAGGACATCTTTGTCATGAAGGAAAAAGGAATAAAGTGAATTGGCAAGAAACATACTGACGGCAGCAAAGTGGGAGGAACTTTCCAATGTCCTGAGTTTTTAGGATGTTGAAGTAGGGTGGCTGTGGCTCAGTTGGTAGAGTTGTCATCTCTCAACCGGAAGGTCAAGGGTTCAATCCCCAGCTTGCACAGCAACATGTCCAACGTCCATGGGCAAGACACTTAACCCCAAATTGCTCCTGCTGCTTCTTCAGTGGAATATGAATGGGATTAGTTACTTCTTGTGGTCTCCCTGAATTGCAACCATTGCCATCAGTGTGTGAATGTGTAGGTGTGACATGCGGTGTATAAGTGCTTTGAGTAGTCACAACACTAGAAGAGTGCTAAACAAGCTCAAGTCCATTTACCAATTTACTATTTACCAAGTTGATTTCCCTCATAGACAGTGATAGGCTCCGAGCAGTTGATATTCTTATCCCTGGTATATAAATAAATGATAACACTTTCAGCTTGTTAGCTAGAATCTTTACGCTTTAGCACACCAAGATAAACAGAACTGCTGTAGCCATGTTTATGTTTCTGTTTTTGTTTTGGAAAGGGTCTGACCATCCTTGCCTCTCCCAAAGCAAACCCAGCTAAGTACAAGAAGGGGACAAGTAAAAGTATGAAGCTAGCTATAAGAGGTACAACGCTAGCTAAACAGTAGAGCAGCACTACATGGGACAGTGCTTAGGAAAGGTAAATCGTTTATGTATTGCCTCTGTGAAGCATGACAAAAAAGGCTGCAATGGTGGATGGGTACTGAAGCATTTGACCAGACCTAATAGACAAAAAAAACAAAAACACGATTCTTCAGAAATGTAAAACTTTAAACCGAGGGCCATAACATAAAACAATGGTATTGATCTTATCTCCTCGAAACTCCTGTGAAACTATGCTAAGGGACATTAAAAATGTAATATAAAAACATGTTTGAAAATGCTTATTTATAGTGGGGAAGTATACTTCTGGGACTGGCAGTCCCTCCTCTTTGCTGTTCTATATCTGTACACCACAACAAGAAACCCTCTGCTTCAAACCTCCAGGTATTTGTCTCAAATCACCAGTGTGCTATAAATCACTCTGATGTGAAATGACTTCCAAGAATCTACAGATTTCATTATATTATTCTTTATGATTCATGCTCCATAAAGCAGCAGCATGAACCTAATTCAGCAGCCACCTGGGAGTCTGGTTGGTTGTGACAGAATATGAGGAGGGGGGGGAAAGTGGAAGGTACCATTTTGGATTAAAAAAAACAAAAAACGTGTGTTGTTTTGTCAGATGATTTGGTGAGAAAGACAATGTTTGTTTGTGTGTGTGTGTGTGTGTGTGTGTGTGTGTGTGTGTGTGTGTGTGTGTGTGTGTGTGTGTGTGTGTGTGTGTGTGTGTGTGTGTAAGGGTCACAGATGAGCTGGATGGGGAATAGTGCTCTGTCACCTGCTCAGGCCCCAGAACAATGTCATCATAACCAATCGTTTGTGCACCTGTCATATCAACAAATGGAAGGCAGCTAAGTGGAAATACCTGTGCATCCTCTGTACCTGAGAATTGAATATTGCAGTCCATTAGCTTCTGGTAATTGTTTGGGTTAAAGAGCTCAGTCGTGCTTTTTGCTGCTTCAGCTGTATCCTTCTCACGACCTCCAGCGGAGCAGAATACATGTTTTGTGAGGAACTTTTCATTCAAATTAAATAAAAGTCATCCAACAGAGTATTTCAAAGGACAGGTGCAGACTCAATAATCTTTATAAAACATAACATTGAGAAATCCTCATCCATAAATTTGGTAAAAGCTGAAATTATACTTTAAAAGAAAAAGAAACTGCCTCTCATTTTTTTAAGAGTATTTCATTTGAAGCACTCATCTGAAAAAAGGGGCTCCCATCATGGTATTAAAAAACTGTTGCCTTAATGGTAAACAGCAGCTTATTTTTGCAGCTGGTCCAGGTGGAACTAAGCTTAAAGGCCCTAAAAACCCTTTTCCTTAATCAGCTTTAGACCATTAGAGATAGGGTCCTACATGATCACATCATTACTGACTGATGTTACAGCCCGACCGGAAATTTTACACAACAGAGTTTAATATTTTTGTTGATGCTTCTCTCTGAGGTTTGTAGGGGGGCTAATATTGAAAAGGATGTCATCTACCTCCATGGGCCAATTAAAATATGTATAAAAAGTTTGAACATGGGAAATGTTCAGTCTGAAATCTGTTTACATATTTTGCTCTGGTTGAACAACAAAATGGTGGATAACCTTCTTATGTTTGGTGTACTGTATGTGATAGAAGTTTAACCCAAACAGCAGTAATGTGTTGACAAGATGTTCAACACTTCACAGCTTCAGTTCAGATCAACATTTTGCAACGTTTGGTCGGGGCTGACCGCAGCTGAGATGACAGTAGAGGGTCGTGTTGTTAAAGAGGCCACACTCAAATACACTATGAGAATAAAACTTCACCTTAATTGTTTCTTTTTGAAACCCTGTTTAATACCTTATTTATATAAAATAAATATGTTGAAGGACACAATAATCAGGGCCCAAACCCACCAACTTTTTATTTTAGTGGCTTCACAGCTTCTTTAAGTGTGATTAAATGTGGCTGACACATGTAAGGCTAACTGAAATAATGAGCAAGGAGTGTTGGTTACGAACCTGAAAGACAACGTTCTTCAACGAGCACATGTAGTTTTTGGATAACCAGTTTTTCAAAAGTTTTTTAAAATATTGGGTTGTCACCAATGTACTTTCTCTAAAGATAATACAACGCTTAGAAGAAGCCTCAACAGAGCAAGTTAATGGAGGCAGTCTGTGTAATGTTGTCAAAGACAAACCAACATGGGATTTCTTAACAAATAGGAGCCAAACATCCTGTGTACAAATAACAAAAAAAGTGTTAACTCACAAACTTCACTCAACGGTTGATAAAGAATCTTTGAGTGCAACACGACATGAACAAGTACGCCGTCTTTTATTTTCTCTCAAAAGACAACCCTTACCTGCTTTAAATAGGCCCAACAATCTGCTTCCCAATCCATTAGATGCATCCACATTTTTCTAAAGGGGTGTCATGGTCTCTCACATCCACAGCAGTTAAATGTCAAAATGTTACTTTCATCGCCAACATTATTGTTTCAAACAAAAATGTCACTTTTCTTACAATTGTTGTGAGAAAACCTTGATGTTCATTTATACATTCTTTTCAACACAACATTTAACCGAGTACAAACCCCTCCATACTTGGTTTGACCCATGACGTCAACAATGACATAATCAAGAGTTTAAATACAAGAAGTGTTTGGATGCCTCCCCCTTTAACCTCCAGGAAAACATGGTGAGTACATTCAGTAAGAAAAGAGGAAACTGATGTTTGAAACAACATTTCAGGATTTTTCCACTAACTTCATTTCAATGCTTAAGAAGATATTTCACTCATTGGCTCCATGTTATGTTTGAACAAGCGTCTGTTCTCCACAAGATAAATTTAGACCTGCATTGATTTATTCAGCTTGATAGTGTTCAAGTGAAGGCTGTTTGCCTTTGTTCAGTGATCACTGTGATCTCATGGAGGATCTCATGGGCTTGGGTTTGAGCAGAGAGCTCAGGGTTGGATATCTTGTTGAGCCAGAACACAAGAACAGGGTTTTCTTTTGAGATCTGCTGTTGAAAGCCACATGATTTTTCATGTTGGCCTTGACAGCTCTCCAGCTTTTAGATTCACACAGAAAAAGAAGAGATTTCACATTTCTGGCTGCAGGAAGGAACCTCAAACCAACTGGTGGAAGGTAACAGATGTTAAAACTTTAATATATAAACCCAGCGCATACAGTTTTCTCATGAATAATTGTATGAACAACAATGTATAAATGTGTTTATGTTGAAGATGTTTTGCAATGCATTACAAGTTGCATTTCTATTTTTTGTGCTCTTCGACATGCAGACTCTTTGCTGTCAAGCATCAATTGAATGTAACTGCTGTGTCAGCTACAAAGATGCCCTAAATATGAAAATATGGATGTGACAAGCTTTTGGCGACATGTTTCGGAGAGATTCTTTCCTGGTGAAGACTTCTTCTCGTCCTGTGAGTCTCAGGTGAGTGACAATACAAGGAGCATGGGAAGATGTGTTCACTGATTCTGCTTGGACACAGAAACACTTGCTTGTTTTTCTTACTGTAAAAGGAGGTTAAATCCTGCTATATTCAGGAACACTCGACTCAGTGCTAAAACAAGCACACTGTAGATGATGTTATTTTTGTTTATTTCTGGAGTCCTTCATCGCAGAGGCTGGTCTCTAGGGACTTCTCAAAACCAATAAACAATAAAGAAACAAGCATTGCATTGCAATGCATTTTAAATGTAGGGACATTTAAGAAGACAAACATAAAGACTAAAGCGAGGAGAACACACATAGAGGCAACACTGAGTGTGTTTTCAGCAAAGACATGACCATCGATATCAGCAACCACATATTTGACCTTTTCTGCATGACTTTCCTTGTATGCAAGCCCTGCTCACACTCTTTTCTCCATGCTTACATCCCCCCTTGTCACAACAGTTAAAGACATGTCGAATCAACAGACTTGCTGAGTTCACATAAATCTTAATCCTAAAGCAAGAAGGTGAGGAGGTGGAGGGACTTAAACCTGCAGTGGAAGAGGCAAAAAGGATGTGGAGCCTGAGCGGCGAAGTATGCAGAAATAAGAACCAAATGAATACAAATAGATTGCCTGGCTGTTTGGGTCACAGTTCTATAAATAGGAAGGCCTTAAGAGCGTGACTCTGAAGCCTCTGCTATTACAAGGAGACTCCAACGACTACACTAAAAGTCATATATGGTGCATTATAGACCTGTACTTTTTTCAGTTTGTTGGAATTACTTTGTGATTTCCTTGTTACTCCTCCGTTAATTACTCTGCACCGGGTTCATATATCCAATTTAGAATTTACAAGTGAAATAAGAAAAACAATCATTTTGAAGTCTATGAAGGTTCTCGTTCATGTTAATTCAAAGCTTGTTTGAAAGAAAACCGGCCTTGGTTGTCTTGGTTGCCAAATACTTGAAGGTGTTTGGTCTTTCATCAGAAAAGCCTCTATGGGTCTGATAATTAGTGTTCTTTTCATGAGTCTTCTCATGAGTTTAGAGATTAAATTCAGAACAATTAGGGGGTCCCCAACACTGAAGGTTGGGTGCCAAATGGCAGGGCCCATTGATGCCCCCCTAGTCATCCCCACAGGATAAACCCATCACACGATTATAAATGGAATCTATTCTTTAACTTAGGATATATTTGTGAAGTTTTACATCATAGTGCAATTTTTACACATCTCTCTCCCTCTAGACATTCCCGCTGTTCACGCTCTGCAACCACAGACCTTAATTTATCATCATCAGAGGAAGTCCAAGGGACCTCCGCCCCCCAAGAAAAGGGCCATCCTGTGCATCTTTAGTTTACTTTCAATCTCCACTGGTTTCTCTGGTCTGTATCCATCTGTACCATTCCACAGCGCTACCATCTCTTCAGGCCTCTGTGACGTAAAAAAAAAAAAACTCTCTGACAGCCTACAGGCGGTACATTTCTGACTTCACCTTTTGGTGCTACAACAAATTCCCAAGAGCTTAATTGCTCTGAGCCATGCTAACTTTTCATCAGGCTCCTCCACCATATCTGACAGGTCCCACTCGTCAACTGTCGTCCACCATCATTAACGGGAAGACAAAGGAGTCCCCTGACGCCCAAACAAATGTTGTATCATGCTGGGCAGTGACTTCAGCTTTTACCATTTTCCCACCAACCACCACACCCTAAGTCTGTGCAAACGCTGACAACAAAAGAGTCAGGCTGAATTCACATCCACTGATGGAGAAAGCAGGAACTCTGACATGCTGTCAAAACCAATATCCTGTATCTTAATTGAAGGAGTCTATCCATTTTGGAAATCTCAGGGGCCCTAATATTTACATAATTTCTTTCAAAACTCAACTGTCCGCTATAAAATTAAAAAACAAAAATGCCCTCCCAAAAACTCTCCACAGGCTTACACAGGAGTAGCAGCTGAAGTTTTGAAGAAAAACGTTACCATAGCAACAACTTTAATCATTTTTACAATTTCAATCAATGCAAAATAACCACAAGAATTTATTTGAAAGAATGAATTAATGGAATGTGTGAAATTAGTTTTAAAACACGATTAATCTGTAACAGAATGTTCTCACATCTATATGTCAGTTATGTACTTTTGGTATAATTACCTAGATAAATGCGACCTGTCACCTCAGTACTAGAGTTTGTAAAATATCCATCATTCTAATTTTTCCCAGTTTAAAAAAAAGCGGTTTACAAATAATTTAGAGATTTTATGAAAAAAAAGATCACAAATTTAAGCAAAACACAGTAAACAATATAAATCATACTAACACAATCCAACCAAACTAAGATGTCTAGAAAATGTCTTTCCTCCTGTTACTGTAAGTACCTCAAGTCTAATGTGTATTTACTCATTTTACAATATTTTTTATCACAAAGTAAACAGGATGTGCAAAATAGATTTGTTTTTTCAAAACCCTTCTGTACAAAACAAACAGCTTGAAAGCCACTCCAAAGCTTTGTCACACCCTTCAACCTTCCAGCAGCAGAAACTGATACTTGATTCATACACCTTTTAATTTTCCTCTTCTGTCAAAACAGATTTTTCCATTATTAAACGACATCCACCCCTGCAACGACCACACTTGTTTTGTGCCATACAGTAATCCACTTAAAAACAGTTAGTGGAACACAAAGTTAAATGCAGTTTGACATCAGATACCACAGTATGTTAAGTCCACAGTACTTCTAGACAAAATAGTTATACGCATTCATAACCCTTTAAAGGGGCCTTAAGCCTCGCGGGATGTTTTTACTTACTCGTGTGGATTCTTGCATTGTTTGGGCTGTGGAGTTTGATACAGCTAGCATGCTTCATGAGGGGCTGAAACAAAGTCATCAATCTTCTTTAGATAAAACATCAATGCTGCATGCAGGGCTTTTGAGATTGACTCAAGAGGTATAGCAGGAGTGGAGGGAGAGGAGGTAATATTGGTGTGGTTATAAACACATATTGTACTAGCTATGGAAGCATGCTAACAACAGAATTTAAGCAACAAACACATAAGAATGAAAGGTTGTGTCATGACCCACACATACCGGTGCAATGACCCTCCTTTTACCATAGACTGTACTTTTTACACCCATCTACAGTGCAGCTCAGAAGATGAAATGCGCTGGATAAGAAGTTATTTTTTAAGCGACAGGTGCCATTACGTCATATAGAAGCTCACTTCTTTGTTCGAGCCAATTGTGTTCACATCTCCTGCAGACCATACTTGAGTACACATGAACTCTGGTACCATACACGAGACCACTTGAAGGTGGTACCAGAATACAAATCAATCAAATAAATCTCACTTTGGCGTTGAGCGTGCTCTGATCTGGGTCAGGATCCCTTGTGTGAAACCATCATTAATCACACTCAACTTTTATAGATGTCAGAATTACCAGGTAGGTCTGTTCTTTGGATTTAAAGTTGATCTCTTGCTTGCAGTTGGCTTATCTTGAGAGATATGGTCAGAAAAAGTCAAATACTTTCATTACACAAAAGAACAATGACGATAAAAGAGACTGAGCCTGAGCAGGAGAAAACTGATTATTTCAGTTTAAAACTTAAGAACTCGAAACACACTCAGATTAAAAAAAAAAGAAGCCCAATGTGGATATCCTATTAAACATATCAGCCTTTTCAGATTTGTTGCTATTGCATATTTGCAAAAAATACCATTCGCTCACTCATAACAAGCATTCTTCTTCTGACTCAATAAATAGCGCTCCATGTGGGAAGCTGTTGACAAAAAAAAGCAAGAACATTCATACCTTGACCTTTGCATTTGCAGTAACCTTCAAGATGATATAATTCATAAAACACTTCAGCCTTTCATCACACCTGTTCACATCAGGGTGCTTTAATCACAAAATTACTCTGCAAAATACCATTTTCATCTCTTCTTTTGTGGGTTGGATTGAATGTACCGTAAAAGTCCCACATCAAGGTGTAATCTGTGACTGCTTTATCAGAAAGAAACACTCTCTACATTTTTACTGTAATTATTACAGTACATGTGAAGGTGTCTGGCAAAAGAAAGTCTAAAAAAAACAAACCTAACTCTTCTTTTAATTGCTTCTCTTTCCATGTCTTTTGCATTTCTAAAAGGCAACTGTTGCTATTTACCGTATGAATTGAACATGATAGTAACATGTCAAGCTTTAGTTTGCTGCCCCCACAGAAATCCCTCCAGAAATAGACTCTTATCAACATATTTCTTCGGGCGACTGCTCACCTCTCACAAAGTTACAGCGCAAGACATCTTTTCCACAAGAGTGATGTTTCTGGTATATCATAAAGGAATCCTCGACATTAGCATAAAAACACAGTTGCCCTCCTGGATTACATTGCAGCCATTGCAAGCAGTTTGGCAGCTGCTGGCTTAGGCTGTCAGCTGGACCAGCTCCAAAACGTATTGTACCTATAAATCATTTAGATTTTATAGAGACACAGAAAGACACTGACACTAGTCCTATTATATTTAAAGTTCACAGCTTGGGGTGCAGATGGCATAGCTGTTAGGCCTCAACCTATATACGGAGGCTGTAGACCTCTAATTGGGCGGTCTGGGTTCCAGTCTGACCTGTGGCTCTTTCCCCACTCTATCTACCTGATTTCCTACAATATCCACGGCCCTTTCCAAATAAAGGCTGAAAGCCCAAGAATACATCTTTGAAAAAATAACAGCTTCACTCAAAAAGATTTCAATAAGCCCAATGCTGGGAAAAGATTAAGGCCTTTTAAAAGGAGATCGACATAGACAATTGTATTTATGTTGTGAGCACAGTTTCCTGTAGCAGGGTTTGTTCACTGTTTTTTTTGTATTTCCTCTGTGCTTTTTTGTATATTAACCTGCTCCACCCACCACACCATTATTTTCCAGTTTGTCATCCATCCATAAAAATGTAATGCTTAACTCAAAATCAGATTTTTGTCCTCCCTTCCAATGGGCCTGGTCCCCTTGAGGTTTGGAGCAGATTGTGGTCCTCACAACGTGGTATCAACGGTCAAAACTGAGTCTCTTACATGCACACATACACACACACCTCAGGACCATGGCCCCAGCAGACGGACCCTCATGTGTCCACAGGCCTGGCGATCCAGCAGACGGCCATCCGCTCTGTGTGTCTATGAAGTCAGCACTTTTTGTGTCAGACCAAATAGTTGGATTCCCATTTGTCAGCAGAATAAATTCGTATCCCATCGCTCAGCAGATCCCAGCGAAAAACGAGGAGGGGGTGAAGGTATGGAAGGGGCGTTAATAATTCTTCAGCTGTGTGTTTCGCCAGCAAAGGAAGATTTTATCATCAGAAGATTTCTTTCATTGCAAAACTTCATTCCTAACTAAAGAACACACGTCTCAAGCAGAGAATTTCTAAAATGATGCTGAAAGACCCGATTCAAAGACACGTTTAAAGAAGGCCCCTGCAGTGCTGAGCTGTCAGACAGTTTCTGAGCCACACTGAGACACTGACAGGGGTCTAGCATCAGCCGCTGCTGGTAGAGTCAGCCATTAAAACCCTCAGTGCGATAAATCATTATAATGCGTTTCCCCTTGGGGAAAGAAAATCCAATATTGAAAATCTGAAAATTTAAATGACTCTGTGACCCCTTAAGGCTAAAGGGTAGATTGTAGTTTAATGTGATATAGATACTGTGAAGAGGACAAAGCCAGCACATGACAAGTGGGAAAACTGCCCCTGATTACAGTGCGTAGCCGTATTGAGGTAATAGCTCGATTAAAGCATTCACATTGTTCACGGTAACCTGATGTCCCTAATAACCTAGGTTTCACATGATTTGTTTGATAATGAGGTTTGTCTGGTAGCCTATGGGGAACATTTTCACACCTCAACACCAGAGAAACACAAAAGAGGGACTTTGCTGCTGTTTATTGGATTTCATGTTGTATTTATCCTAATTTCACCTCCAGCTTAGTGTTTTTTTAGTTGTTTTTTTAGGAAATACAGCTTGCATCAACATCAAATTTTCCCCATGACCTCTCTGGGAAATGTTCTAAATCAAAGTGTTCAACTGGAAACTACACAGCAAATTTAAAAAAGGACTTTAATTTGTGTTACTTGTACGTTTCTTTGTACTGAATGAGAACGTGGTCACTGACATAAACCTCACCACCATCTCTCTCTTTCCATTTCCTCTCTTTCCATTTCCTCGCTCTGTTGACCTTCTTCAAACCAGCAGAAAGTGGCCATTAAAAGAAGCAGCTTAAGGCATTACACCATCAGCTAGTAGGTACTGGTTAAACACTGAATAAAAAAAATACAACCAATTTAAACCTTAACCCAGTGTGCCATATGTCACCAATGACCTCACATTGAGTTTTGTGAATGGAAGAAAGAAGTGTAGAAATAAGGGTTGTGAAATGGTAGAAACAGGCTTTGAGATACCATGCGTCCAACAAATTGTACCTGGCTTATGAAACACTTCATAAAAAGTTGATGGTAACGATATATTATGGTAAGTCATTTGGGAATTTTAACACCCTATTAACATGAGCGTTTTATCCTCTCATTTGTTATTGTAATTCTGTCTGGACTTGCAGTCATCTAAATTACGACTTATCTTCAGGCAGCAGGAACATGCAGTAAAAAAAATATAATAAATCTGCAAAACCAAGATACCGACAATATACCCCTGTTCCATAAAATGGTTGATTAAATGTTTACCAAGTCAGGCACATGCAAGAACTTCAATTTGTCCACGGCTCGCTTAATAAAAACTTTCTTCTTTTTTTACCCCTCTTGCTCATAAATATACAATCAGATATGGTTTCAAACTAGATTTCCTTAAACACACAACCACAGTTTGGTTCAGCACTGAGGCCACAAGAAATGGAGGTTTTTTTTAAAGCAGATTTTATGAAGTTGCCATGTCCAGCATTTCACTCTTTGTTGGAAATGTCTTTGCAACAAGAGGATTGGATGGAATAAAGTTTGCTGCAGACATGTCAACATACCTTCTGCTTGTTTGAGAAGAGCTGAGGCTCGACGAAGTCTGGAAAAAAATAACAATCAATGCAACCAAACCTTTAGTTTATGAATCATGCTCTTTCCTCTAGTGGCCTCTTTAAGCCAAAATATACTTTTTTTGCTCCACTAGTGATAAAGATCAAATTCGTATTTTTCATCCACATAACAATTTAGTTTCCATGGTGTGTAATGAGCTTTGCAGGCTCAGGGGACAGCTAACAAGGCAAGAGACTACTGGTCCTGTTATTTCCCCACTCCTTTTGCTTTAATTGCTACATTTTGTGGTCTGCTTACTTTTGTTTACCTTCATCTGCGTGTGTCTGCTGTGCATATCAATATGAGGCTGGAGATTGGTTTAGAACTTTTTGTTGTTACTTTTATTAACTTTTTCATATTTTCGTCCAACACATCTTTCATGACTCTTTTAGTCGGTTTTACGTTTTGAATTAACAAAACCAGGCATTCTCTACACATACTTGGAAACGGATATGATTGTGTATATTGTGGAGTAGAGGAACTTCTACAGACTACAGTGTGTGATAAGCATTATATGTGAATGATCATTTATTATGTGCACTGAAAAATAAATGTTGAAAAATGGTCGCTGGGATTAGAGCGAGCACTTTATTGGGAACTCAATTGTTGCCTTGTGGCAGCATTGCATAAATATTTACTATGTATCCAAATTCTGTGATACTTTAATATTGCTTTTGCTCATAAATATTATATATTTTCAGCAGAGTTAGAAGCTGAAAAAAGTTCTAGGAGTGAAGTTCTCTAAAGTACGCTACCTGACAATCAGACTCAACTTCATGTTTTTTTCTTATCTTGAATTGAAATGGATAATACAAAGAGCAATTTGGAGCTCCAATTACTACAACATAATGTCAAATGTGAAGTGACGTAATAAACATGATGTAGTATTAACATGTAGTAAGTGGAAATAATCATTGGAAACAATTACATGCTGTCACGAATAAAATTAAATTTCAGCATACTATGAGAGAATACGCATTTCTGGCTGGCTGGCTGTCTAAGATTGTGAATTTGCATAAAACGCTTCAAGCACAATTTTCACATTAAGCACAATTTTCTTAACATGCAGAGTAACAGTTGTTTTAAAGAGCACATATTTTGCCCTTTTTGGGTTTCGTATATTTAATCTATGTACCTACTTTTGTATGTTCACAATAGCTAAAGTTATAAAAAAGTGTCTGTTTTCATGTACTGCTCCTCCTTGCTCCCTCTCCGCTCTGAGTCTGTCAGCTACACTCTGTTGAGCCCCCACTGTTAGACCCCACGTGGGCCAACTCTGCTCTGATTGGTCTGCCGATCCGCTCTGTCGTTATTGGTCAGTTGCTCAGCACGCGTCTCGGAAATTTCAACATGAGCTGCAGGACTTGCCACAACGAGCCAATGGGCTTAGATCAGTGATCTCACACTGACAATGACGTCGGACTGACACATTTTTATTGAGGGGGGCTAGAACCGAGCGTTACATGCAGCTAATGCTACAGCTAACAGGAGGACGTAGGAGAAGCCGCGTTTCCGCACAGGACACTTGGAAAACACACTAAAGGGCATATACAACCAGAAAAAGCATAATATGGGACCTTTAAAGGCTTTATATGCGATTTTTTGATCCAGCAGATGTCACCCTTGAGCACCAGCATGAAACCAAAACAACTTGCGCTGCATTGTTGTGTTAGAATGCTTACGTGACATTCAATTAAGCAGTGAGTACAGTATGCTATTCTTCTTTTCTCTCGTCCCTCAATTAAACAACTTTTATACGCGAGGGGATGAGCCGGCCGGCCGTCCAGGCGATGTAAATAAACTGAAGATAAGACTCAAAACATCACAGACAGTGGGACCATTGTAAACAGTCATGACTCAGAGTTATTTTCAGAGGATATACTTGATTACTATTACATTTAAGTGGGAAAAATCACATATAAAGCCTTTAAGGGTGTAGGCAGATGGGAGTAATTCAGACATATTTTTTGTTCTTTTTCACGGCAGCATCAACCTTTTAATTACAACCTTTTAATTCAACAGTAAGATTGTTTGTACAAGAGTGGATGTTGGTCAGCATGCTGGTGCTAGCTATAGCCCTAACCTGTAAGGTGACTGGGAAAAGCCTCGTAGCCCTCACGATGAAACAAATTCGAAAAAGTTTTGATTAATCAGTATGTTTGAAGCGATATAGCAGAGAAGCAGTTTAATGCCAATGTGGGGTTATACTAGGTGACAGAAGAAAAATAGAAAGTACAATTCTTAATGTGAATGTGTTCATCTTCCAACATAAATCTCATAAACGTCAGAAGATAAATGATTTTTGCTAGCTGCTAATGTCAGGGAGTCACAGAGAGCCAGAAGGAAGTGGAAGCCAATTCACTTTAGATTATGGCGGACGAACACCACTGGACGTCCAACTCTGCGGGAAAAACTTCCAATGAAAAATTATCCGTCAGACTGTCAGGAAAAGTCCTCTGTGTGAGTGAACGTTCTGGTCTGAGAGATATCATTACTGCAGTCTCACAACAAACAGACTGTAGCGCTGCATGCTATGTCACTCCGCAACTGATCTGTGAAGGCTTTTTGTGACCTGACAATTTGGGCCCAACGACTTAAAGACAATGAGAAATGCTGAGGTTGGATGTCAGGACTTTGTGCTGTCAAGGGACAATCTTTGGATCTGGTTCTTCATGATCTCTATGAGATTCTTAAAACAGAAGTTTGCCTTTTTGAACTGCTTGTCATGCTAGTAATCGCTAGAGAGGCTCTTTGGATTCTTCAATTGGAAACACTTCTGCCTTAAGAACTAAAATCCCTACAAGAAATGTTTGTGAAAGAAACAGTTTGACCTTTTTAGAAAGTTACATTCTGTTTTGCAGGAAGTTAGATACAAAGATTGATACCATCATGTAGCCGCAAGCTAGGACGGGGTAACTAGATCAGGGAAAAGCTCACTTGGCTTCACCAAATCTAAATATGGATAAAGGCCATGGACTGTATGTTTAATGAGTACACACACAAAAATATTTAAACAGCTTTGGTGTTTGAAGAGGATTTACATGAGTTTCATTTGTTTCCAGCCTTTATGCGAGGCTACACTAACTGACTGCTGGATAAAACTTCATATTATTTGACCTAAAAGTCTTCAATCCCTGCAAAAAAAATGTGTCAGTAATTGATGTAACTGTATAATGAATTCAGCATTATTCCCTTTTATGATGAACTCAATGATAAATGAGATGTCTTGAGAAAGCTAAACAGATCATCAAATGTTTAGAGTTAGAATGGTTCAGTTTAAGAGGTAAAACAAGTTTTACTTTCAGGTTATTGTACATTATGAGGTAAAAACCACCAATGATGTAAAAATAGAGAAACATTTTGTCAAACTATATAATGCAGTTCTGACTAGTTTAGGATGGCAATACCTTTTTTTCTGTGGAATCAACACAAACTTGACATTCCTCAATGAATCATTAATATTTACTAAGTAAGTCAGCTGAAACTGGACAGTAAAAGAAAGTTTTGTTTGTGTCCAGTGTATTACTATATCTGAGATATTGCCATCTCAAACCAGTCAAAACTACATGGTTCTTAGTTGAACTAATCTAAAAAAAAAAGTTGAGGTTTTTCTTAGTATTTCAGCTGTAATGACCTCCTTAGTACCTGGGGTATTCATCTTATAATGTACTACAATCATTAAGTAATTAGCAGAAAAATCTGTGGTGATTAGTGGACTGTAAAATGAATGGTTATTTGGTTTGGTGAAATTTGGTTAATTTAAGAATTGTTCAAAAGTGTAATTAGATGTAGTCTCCATTTTTGTTGTGACCTCGGTCTGGGTACTGACGTGACAGATGAATATTGTTTTTAACTTCAGGTTACAAGACACTCATGCAGCCTTATTCCAGCGCTGACATTTCACACATTCCTCCAGTACAGGTGATACAGGGCTCCTGCACAGAGTGAAAATAATGTTTATGCACGGTTGCCTCTTTATTATTCAATTCCAAATCCGTATCAGTTAGGCCAAATGAACCAAAATGAATTCCATGATGAAATATAAATGTTCATTAACCAGTTATGAATCATGCACTGATGGCGCCTGGATTAAACGTCAGACTCGCATGCCTTATGTGTCCCAGCTCAGTCTGCCACCCGCTCTTCTGTGTCTGTGAGTCTCCTGGGATCCAAGGGAGCTCATCTATCTGTAAGGAGCGCGAACAATTTTTTTGATTTTATTTTTGGCGTGTATAAATTATTCAGAGTGCATCCCCCCTGCATTTATCTCCGATGGAGCCTGACTGTTCAGTTGGTGTCGAACTCCCCCCCGTCTAACTCTTACTCCATCTGTCTTTCTCCTGCTCGCTCACTCACTCACTCGTCTCACAGCCCCCACCCAACCACTTTCAAAAACACACACACGCACACACACACACACACACACACACTGACACACGCACACAGCGAGATAAGATCTGTCTTTACCTCATCTCAGAGGGGCCTTGGCAGCCACTCTCAGGAATATTGATCATGACACCCTTGTGTGGCAGACCTTTTCTGCAGCTGCGGCACTAAAGCAGATAGAGCTGGAACTCTTTTGGGATTTCAGCTCTGTGTTATGCGCTCAGCGGCCCACAAGGCACTGCAGGAAATGACTTTACATGGAGGTACCAACATGTGTGGCTCTCAGGGGCTTGGATTAGTTGAGGAGACTGTGAATAGTGTCACTGCATTATTAATCTTGAAGGAGGCTTTGGCTTACTTACCCCATGGGCTAGACAAACCATCCTTGGCTCTCTTAGATTGGCTGGAAAAACGACTCCATCTCACTGCTGCCGGGGTGCCTCTGAGCAACAAATCTGACTCTGAGTTGCCAGTATGTGTTCAATCGGCTTTCCATGCATGTGAAGCTGCTTACCACTGGGATACGGTGGATGCACTCTTCCTGGTCCCTGTATATAGGCAGTCGTATTGTGAAGTGGAGCAGAATTAAAAAAAAAAAAAAAAAAAGCACAAGTATGCAAAAAGAACATGCCAGCTCAGCAAAAACATTCCCTGGATGAATAAAGGCTCAAATAAGTTCATCCTGTGACAATCTGAAGACACAGTTCTGCACATTCCTGCTTTGCATCTCATTATTTAAGTTCAACTCTCGCAGATAATATGGACTCATCCCAATCTAAGGGGATTTTATCCAGTCAATTTATATTGCTCTGCAGAAAGCCAACGTGAAGCTAATATACATTATGCTGGTTTTAAAGAAGGATGTGACAAGCGGAAAACTGCACAAAGTAAATGTCATTTAAACGCTGATAGTTGTTTATTTCAGTTACTTTACTTTCTTGCATTTAGCTAATATACATATACATTACATTCATACATACATACAAATACAAAGTGGTTTACGATCCAAAAAACAAAAGAAGCAAAGATTCAAAGGTGAAAGTAGTTATTATAATGTGCCCTTAATGTGATTTTCTTTTACGGTTTGCTTTTGTAAGTAATGATGTGCTTCACTTCATCTGCAGCAGCAAAATTGAATTTTGTATTTGCACGGTCTTAAAAAATAAAGGACTGGACCCTTTTTTAAATAAAAAAAACTAAAATATTTATTTAAACACAAAAGGCAAAAAACAAAAGCTTACATTTTCCAGTAGAAACACGGGGAATGTCTGACAATGATTTGACACAGGAGGGAAGAAACAGAGGAATACAGGGGGCGATCAAACACAGGTGTGACAGACAGGACACAGGTGAAAGTGATGAAGGCAATCAAACAGGGAGGGAAACAAACAAAGGGTGGAAAGTAAGACTGGGGATGATACAGAGGGGCAAGACTACAAAATAAAACGGGAATAACACTGAAAGCTAAACTCAGGAACCAGAAAAACACAAAGATACAAACAACAAAATAAAACAGGAAATTACAAATAAGCAACAAGGAAAAAACAAACTCAACAAGTAAATCATGACAGTAGTTCATTTAAAAGCGGGGCTGTGCTGACTTCCTCTTGTGTAGGTGAAATACTGACGATGATAACAAAACCATCAACCTATTACTTTGAGTTTCTATACTTTATATTCTTAGTTATCCTCAGAAAATATAATGCCTACAGGCTTAATAAATAAAAGACCCATCTATAGACTACTAATGTTGAAAGCTACACCCTTGTTCATTTATAGCTCCAGCGTGACTGAATAGATTTTAACCATTTTTACATGATTTGAATACCATCCCAAACCAAATTCCCCCATCTGGGATTAATTAAGTATTTCTGATACTGATTCTTAAATATCCAGCCCTCTTTGTTTCCTTGCAGACTGAGCTGTGAGGATACCCCCGAGCAATCTCATATGATTTTAAGTGAACACAAGACCCCAGCTATGTCAAACATTCCTCGCAAGCTGATTTCAGAGGTCTCGAGAGGCTGAAGACGAGGCAGAAAGTGAAACGTTGCACAAAACAACTGGAGTAGTAGTTCAGTCTTGTGTTTGTGAATTTCATGCTGTAGTTTAAATAAAGAGCTGGAACAAGCTGGGATACATATTCTGTCACTGTCAGTGTGGAAGCAAAAGGTTTTGTTTTTTTTAAACCATCAGCGTCAGAAAAAGAGGAAAACTGTATTTGGAGGAGCTAAAATGTCACTTCATAACATGTTCACACTAACCATTTGTTGTATCCGATCAGCTGCAGAGCTGCACTGACAAATGTTTTCTTAGGGAGTCTTTCCATAACAACTCTTCACAATGAAGAAGAACTTGATTCTGTACTTATTCTTACTTTTTTGTGAAGCTTGCAAATGGAATTCACAAAACCCGTGAACAGCAATGACTTGTAAATAACCCCTTTCAGCATGATGGATGCCACCTATTCGCGTGCAGGAGCTAACCTTTTAATGCTCCATTTGTGGGAACGTTTCATTCACAAAAATCTCTTTCTGGATTGTAAAGTGCCTAAAGTATAAATGCCATAAGAAATCAGCAGATGAACACAAATGAATCATTTGAGGACCTAAAAGAGAAGAACATTTTTACGAGAGCTGTTGAGATTGTGTCAAAGCTATAGCTGTGCAATGACAGGAATAAAGAAGTCATAGTTTGATCATCAAGTCATGGGTTTCTAAAACAAACTTTTCAGAACTTATGGGACATGGTCTGTCTTCAGCTCCACCAGAGAAAGACCTGTATGACAACCCTAAAGCATCTGTTGGACTGTCAGCTGTTTTTACATGAAAAAGTAAATTCTGACAAACTACACTACATACATCTCACAGTGATATAACAAACATAGAGATGATGTTACATTAAGACCTTTCAAAATCCGGCTTGAAATGAAGAAATGTATAACCTATGCCATTTTAAATTTAGTGATCAAAACAATCTAAATGACAAAAACCTGAATATCAAATATAAAACCTAGATAAAAAAAAACATCTTCTTCGAGGTTTTGACCATTCCTAAACAATTTGAGGGCATGACATAGTTTTGATTGACATCTACTCATCCTACATACAGCAACATTGCAGGTGACAATCTGCATCATGCAGCTCTAAATATAAATTGGTCTAATCTGAGTCAAATTCAGAGGAGAAAACAGAAGCCAACGGAAAATGTCACTGAAAGTGAGCTACAAATTGCTTTGCTATAAATACCATAGTTAGCAGTTAGCAGTTAGCATACACATGCAACGTTAGCTGATATCACTCTACGCTCTCAAAAAGACTGCCCTCAATAATAGCTCTGTAGCATTAACTTGTGCTTCATTTTAACTTGGGTGCCTCAAGTGGTGGAGTTCAAGTATCTCAGGGTCTAGTTGTGAGGGGAGAATGGGTTGCGAGATTGACAGCTTCAGCAGTATTGCAGACCCTTTGATGGACCGTGGTGAGGGAGCTCAGCTCAATTTCAAACAGTTGATCTACAGTACGATCCAACCTTCACCTATGGTCATGAGCTGTGGGTAGTGACCGAAAGAATGAGATCACAGATACAAGCGGCCAAAATGAGTTTCCTCCGGGAGGGTGTTTGGGCTCAGCCTTTGAGATAGGGTGAGGAACTCGGTCATCCGGGGGGAGCTCGGAGTAGAGTGTCTGCTCCTTTGCATCGAAAGGAGCCAGTTGAGGTGGTTCGGGAACCGGATCAAGATGCCTCCTGGTCCACTTCCTCTGGAGCTTTTCTGGGCACATCCAGCTGGGAGGCGACCTAGGAGAAGACTTGAAGCTCGCTGAAGGGATTACATATCCCCTCTGGCCTTGGAACACCTTGGGATCCCCCAGCAGGAGCTGGAAAACATTGCTAGTGAAAGGGAAGTCTGGGGCAACTTATTAAGACTGCTGCCACCTTGACCCCACAGAAGATAATGGATGGATAACACTCTCAGATAACTTTTAAAATTTTGCTGATAGAAAAATAGTTCATTTACAGCCTGCACTAAACTTCCACAGTTGAAGAAAGACAAGTGTGGTCAAAGTTCAATCAGCCGCAAAGTTATTCTTCACTCCTGGAAGACAAATGGCCCAAATTCAAACCCACTGACAGGAACGTTTACAGACACTTATATGAAGTACTGAATTTTTTTTCTTGAAATACGTCTAAATGCTAACTGCGTAGTAGCTCAATAGTACATTGTTGAAAGGCTTTTCTGGATTTGGTTTTCCGGTGGCTTTAAGCTTAATTTCATCCAAGCTGATTTTGGTTACATATTAAACTTTATTGAAAACTATTTGTGTCTGACCTGTGGGGCTTATAATGCTGTAAACACACTTTCAAAATTGCATTCATTAAAATGTGTCCAGCTGGATGCAAAAATTGCAGTGACATATCTTAAAAGGCAAAAAAAAAAGAATACTCCTAACTAACTTTTTTGTAAGAGACAACTGGGGGTGAAAGTGAAATTTGTGCCTTTTTATATTTTGTTGAAACCATCCCTTTGAAGCACTGTGATTTAGAGGCTGTTTGCACGAACAGTTTGTTACACTGAGACACATTACCGAGGCTCCGCTGTGTGCCCCTTTGGCAGGGTGACATTAGAATTATGTCATATTGCATGGCAGGCGACAGCGTTCAAGTCAGCCTCTCAGTGAGTAACCTGTGATTAGCCATGGAGCGTGTTTGCTTGGGGGTATTGCATACGTTCTGGGTGTTAAGTAAATTGGCAAACATCTGGGATGATATGAATAACCTGAATTTTCCACTGAACTTGGGAAATGAAATAACCCCTGCTGTGCGGCTGATGAACAGCGTGCTCAGGCATCCTAATAAATACTTGCTTGTAATTTCAATTCGGTCTCACGCTGAGGGAGGGCAACAGGGGCGGCTGGCAAGGTCTCCCTGCTTTGTATGGGAGGGCATGAGAATAAGAACCATGAACGCTGTGTGTGAGAGTTGGGTTAATTTGGTATCTATTTTCTGGATTCTTCTCTGCAGTTAATAAACTAATGTATATTAATGTTTAATTATTCTATAGAACTGCTGTTAGTTGAGCATTTAGGAGGAAACTCACCAGCTGAAATGGGATCTGACCCCAACAGTAATGTGTGTCACGAGTGAAATTACACCACAGTGAGAATGAAACAGAGCGTTATACACTGTGTGTCCTTTGAACAGCGCCCACAAAGGGAGCCCATCGATCTTGGAAACGCTGTCACCAAGGCCACGGGGAAATACGAGCCGATGCACACTCCACAGGGCTAACAATAGATAACAGAGAGAGGATCAGACGGAAGGGATGAAAGATGGCAATAAAAGAGGGCAAGATGACATCCTAGGGTATCAAAAGAGAAAAGAAAAGAAGAAGAAATACTAAAATTGTATAGAAGAATATGTGGACAAGCATACTATCCCACAGTCCTCCTCACAAGGTCAGATGTACCTTGGTCTCTTCATTGTGTTGTTACTCAGAATCTGCCTGATCATCATTTATATTTTTCTGGGAGGACATCCAAACTCCAGAATGTACAAGTGTCAAAGTTCAGAGCCCTAGCGAATCAAATTCTTCTTCTGTGGTATTTTCTACATTTGACGCCTCCCTTCTCCCCTTTTTTATGATCTCCCTGTATTTTAATATAATCTTCTTATTTGTTATTCTGTTTATTTTTTCCACTTTTTTCTGTTCTTACCTTTTTATAAATTGATATCAATGACCTTGACTGAAAAGTAGCCATTTTCGAGCGATTGCGGCTAGCTTAAAGTGACCACAGATTTAACCCATATTGTGCATGCATATCTTTGTTGTAGGAGCTTTATTTAAACTTATATTTTCTGCATTCTACTATTTATGTTCATTCATGTTCATTATTGATTTCATTTAACTTCACTGAAAAATAGTTATTTTCAGAGTGATTGCTGCTAGCCTAAAGTGAGCACAAAGTTAGCTAATATTTTATGGTAGAAATGAAAGTATTTTTGTATTAGAATGAACAGTGGTTACCCATACAGAGATTTCGGTTTAATATAGAAACCTAATGGTGACATGAACAAGCAGCAGCTTTCTATCCAGGGCGACGGCGGGTGAGATCACAGAGACTCAGGTAAAAGTATGGTCAAGGACGAGGCCCTCCTCACAGCTGGAGGCAGAAATCTAACAGCATGTCTAACCGAAGCTTCAAACTCCATGACTTCACCCATCTGCATGCTGGTAAAAAAAAAGACCTTTCATTTGGAATATTAAAACCTTCACCGGGCCCAGCTTCAAAAGCCTCAACTACATGCTCATGTCTTACGGGGATTCCTCACAAGCCGTCTTTAGAGGGACGGAGAGGCTGGAGACGAGGCAGAATATTGTTCTTACAAAACATAACAAAAACACTCTCAGATATCAGCTGTTTAGATGTCTTCTAAATCAAAAATGTTGCCCTCTGTAAATTAAGAAAAACAATCTCCTTTTAATCTCCCCTGAAAGAATAACAAAGCTAAAAGATGGATAAAATGTCCTCTGTAGAATTACTCTGATGACTAACACGGATTGTAAAAAGAGGGCTTATTCATTAAAGGGCTTACAGGTACAGTAATACCTTTCATCCAAGGCTCCTTTAAACACCTGCGTCTTTAACTGGATAATTGTGGGGTGATTTGAGAAACGTGTGATGGAATTAACATATGCAAACGATGCATAATCACGCTGACATTGAAACTTTTCTTTGGCATTCATGCCACTTAAGATTTTTATTTTTTTTTGGGGGGGGGGGGGGGGGGGGGGGGTTACTGAATTCACCATAGCTGAATAGATCAATGAATGTGTCTCCAGCTGGTTTGGAGCTAACTGGCAAAAAGGACTTCTCTTCTATTGTGTTGCACAAGCCCAGTCCATCACATAGCTGGTGTTAATGGAAGACTGATTTTAGAGCAATTCAATTACCATACTCCATACTGTGCAATCATGATCTAATTGTATGCATAATTAATTTGTGACAGAGACAACTGTAGAGTCAATGTGTAGAGAGGAGGCCAAAAAACAAACATGGGAATGCTTGTTGGCTGCTGCAGGGACTCATGCTAGGGCTTCATGGTCATGGCCTTGTTGATCATTCAGTTGGTTGCTCAGTAAATCATTACAATTACTGGGCAGCATGAAGTTGAGTTCAGATATGAGAGGACGTCACTGCCTTTTGCGATCCTTCGGGCCCCTGTAGTGTTCACAGTTTTGGTCATCTTCATAGCCATTAACTCTAAAGACTTAATGATTCTCCGACTTGTCAGCACCAGCAGCCTTTTTGATAAGAGATGGCACGTCATCAAAAATCTAAACCAAGTTCAACTGCCCTTGATTCAGCCCATTTAGCTGAGAGACTTTTATCCAGGGAATAATCAATGAATTGGATGCATTAATTTGGAGCAAACATTCATTGTTTCCTGCTAATGAATCATAGAGACTTTGGTGATCCCATGACTTTTCCTGTATCTCCACTATAAGGGTTATTCTGTCTGGTTATAGTGTCTAAAAAAGTGTTAACTGAAGGCTTTTTAATTTCGGAACAGATATTTGGAACCAATTATTTATTAGTTTGGTAATTTGGCAAGATATTGGCAAACTCTGTCAGTTAAAGAATTTAAATTTGGTCTAACTCTGGTTGAAAACTTGAAAACCACCAGCCTTAACTGTGCTATGTTAAGTTCTAAAAAGCCAATGTTTAGCAATGGGATTAAGGTGTGGCTGTTCGTCACTGGTGGTGATTAGAAAAGATGTTCTTGTAAAAAAATTGCTCAGAAGGCGGAAATATTTGCAAAAATAAAGTGGTGGATTTGTTAACCTAAAATGCACAAAAAACAACAGTCCTGTGTAAAGTCCCAACAGGTAAAGTAATAAAAAGCAACTAGACTGAAAGAAAACGCTGCAAGCTGCCAAGAACGACAATCTTCTCACCAAGACTATTGCTGCATTCCAGTTGACCTCGAAAGTCGGAAATTCCGAGTTCCCAGTCGGAAGTGTCAACTGGAACGCCCCTGGAAGTCGTAATTACGACTTGGAAACCAGAGTTCAGATCCAATATGGCTGCTACGTGCATCGAAAGGGATGTTTAAGCTGTAACTGTTGAGTTAATTAGCAGCTTAGTTGTCTTTTTGCGTAATTAAATCAATCAAACCGATGGTATCGTGCAAGTCCTGATTGGACTAGTGATGGGAAAAGCAGTTCTTTTTAGTGTACTGAATCAATAGAATCAGTTCAGTAAAGTGATTCGTTCAAAAGATTCGTTCACCGAATCGTTCAGTACTTCTCTGCAGCTCTGTCTGTGAATCAGAATTTAATAAGCTGAACAGCCGGTGGTGAATAATAAGCCAATGAGCTGAGAATTTAGTTGGATAAAGCTACAGTTTGCAAACTGAAAGCTGCTAAAACAATCACATTTATTTTCCTCGACCGTTCTGTTCAGTACAAGAAGAGGAAGAGAGTGACTCGGAGGCGGAGCTCTCGTTCTGTGAACAAACTGAACGAGAGCTCCGTCTCCGAGTCACTCTCTTCCTCTCAGTATGTTCAGTGAACGAACCACTGACTGAACGTGAACGAGCGAGACTGCGAGTCACCAGCCTCAGTCACACACACACACACACACACACACACACACACACACACACACACACACACACACACACACACACACACACACACACACACACACACACACACACACACTGTACTGACTGAAACACGATCGTTAGTAGATGTTAAAACAGTCAGCTGAGTTAAATTAAGTTGGATAAAAGCAGTTTGTAAACTGGCAGCAGCTATAAAAAGCACATACATTTTCATGACACCTAAATATTAAATAATATATTTGCTACTTCCTCAATTTTGGAGACATGAGAGGGAGAAGTAGGGGCGGGCTTTAGCGACACAGAGCTCCCGACTGACTCCGTCCCGTTGGTTCAGTCAGTACGTATCACTGACATGAAAGGGAGAGGGAGGGCGGGCTTTGAGCGACTCTTACAGTCTGGAGAGAGAGACACGAGACGGGAGAGAGGAGAGCGCAACTGAAGTTGAGAAATGAACGACTCTTTTCAGTAAGTGATTCAGTTCAGTTCGTTCACCCAGATGATTTGTTCGTTCTGAACGAATCGTTCACGAACTACACATCACTAGATTGGACCAAACCATTGCAGGAGTCAAGGGAAGCCAAAGAACACAATTCCTTCTGAGACAACAGTAAATCATTAAACAGCAACATGGCATGACAATATTTCAAGTGGGAAAGCAGAATACAAACAAACAATAGTAAACATGAAACTTGTTTTATTCAACCTTTTTAGGTAAAACAAGAAACACTACACAAACTGAAGGCTCCACTCTGTGTCCAATTAGGCACCGGAGGCCTCACTCAGCCTAATTACTGTGCTGGCTGCAGTAAGTGTAGGGAATGTGGGGGCAGGTGAAAAGGTAGAAAGGGACCTTTTCACACAATTTGAATGTGTTAACACCTTAACTGTGATGCTGACCATTGTACACTTTACAAATGCTGCATGTTAGCATACTGATGTTAGCTTTAGCTTGCAGCATTTAGTTGGATTTTATTGGTGGGACAGCTCAAGAATGATTGGAAATGTAGGATGAGCCATGCAATAAAGGGGCCAATGCTTGGATTTGAACCATCACTTGAGTTGAACTGGCGCCCCACTCAATGGGTTACATCACCTTGGCTTTTATCCAACCTGATCAGCAAAGTGCAGGGGGTCAAACTGACACGAAACAGGCCTTTCAACTCTTCTGTTTTACTACTCATAGTTATAAAAGCAATAGTCTTCACACCAGCTCTGCCAATTACAACATGCACTCAAGCCCTTGGCCATTAGGGCGAAGATATTAACCTCTGTAGCTAATTGCATATCACTTTTCTCTTGTCCTTGGTCATCAGCTTTGTGGAGGAAAGAGGAAGAAAAAGAGGAGATGGACGTTTAGAAGACAGCTCACTCTTTTGTCAAGACACAAGAGAACTGTTTTTGAGCGGCAGCAGCTGCCGAGACGATTCTGTTGTCACACA
Source organism: Labrus bergylta (assembly GCF_963930695.1). Lineage (NCBI taxonomy): Eukaryota > Metazoa > Chordata > Actinopteri > Labriformes > Labridae > Labrus > Labrus bergylta. Next base: position 9,265,629 of record NC_089209.1, on the reverse strand, counting down.
ATGACACCATAATTACAGATCTGAGACCACAGGAAGACAGCCACTGCCCACTTAGTCTCCACAGTGGTGAGAATCAGCAAGAAGGGGCAATTATACAACTCCCGAATATAACCGTCTTTGTCTTTGCATCCCATCTCCTCTGGATCTTCAAGATAACAGACATTTTTCTCTCTCTTGCCCTAAAGATAGCAGATATTTCCTCACATATGTGCAGCCAAGAAGGATTGAGAATCCCTTTTCTTGCTGGAGGCAGGCGAATATGTTATGGCATTAAGATTTAATCACCAGTGTATAGACATGCCAAAGCCGTCTGAGCATCAAGAGGAATAATATTTCTGTTTTTGTTGTTGCCTTGCTCAGAGGTACAAGCCCTCAACATATAATGCTTTTTTTCCCCTCCTGTTGACAAATGATAACATCTCCAGATCTTTTATTGGTGCACCCACTGTGATTATTGTTTGGCACTGTGCATGAATGGTTGATGTACGGCAGCCCCAGGCGGTTATTATCCCAAACACATTCATCTCACCAAGAGCATTGATTTGCAATTAGTCCAGGGGTGATGCAACACTCTCAGGTTGCTCCTTAACAACTAGGTACAGTATCTTTTGTGCGCCGCACTCAGCTATTGTTGTCGAGTCCCACTGTGCTGCCCCGGGCTCTAAGTCAGCGTGGATAAAGTATTCAGCGAGTGTGGTGTTGTCGGCTGATCCTCTGAATTGCCATGTATAAGTATGCAGGCGGAGTGTCGATGTGTCTCCTTGGACTCCTGCTCCTCCCCTTTCTGCAAGGAATGCAGGCGGTTTTATCAAACCCTGACTCGGAAGACAGATGGCTTTGAATAGGGAAGCCTAATGTAAAAGTGTGTGGAGTATGGCGGAGCGGGAGATAAGAAGCAGCCGGCCATTTCTCTCTGGCTGTGTCGGGGTACAGGGGCCTTAAATCACCTGTTATCTCCTGCAGCCTCAGCCAGACGCTAATGGTCATCACAGCGAGCTGAACCCAGCAGGCAGCAGCAGGGGGGGGGGGGGGGGGGTTGAAGCGCCTCTCCACCGCTGCAGCAGCAGGCTTCATGTAGAGGGAGAGTGGATGTTTCAGCAGCAACATCAGTCTTTGTGCTGTACAGTATGGCAGACATCCCGTCTACTTGAAGCCCATTAGCTTCCTGAAAGTGTGACATCACCATGCAGGCTGAATTATAGTAAAGACTGTATTTCATGGCGATAATCTGGTTTCTCACATCTTAGGCCTTAGTGTCTGAGTTTAGGTTGACTTTTTTTTTTTATATATAACTTTGAGTGTTCAGTGAATACATCTTCAGTTCTTAAGGATAGTTTAACTACATTTATATTTGCATGGTAATTCAATAAGTTAAAGAGCTTTTTTATTGTAGTAAAGAAATAAAACTATTGACCATTTTTGGTCTGTATAGGAAAGAATGTGCCTGTGAGATATTTTTTTTCACAACAGAAGTCTAACAATCATTGCACTTGATGCAAGATCAAAATTAAACTTTTTTTTTTAAAGTACAGGTTTAGCAGGTGTGTTTAAGTAAGCTGAATGTACAGCTCAGACATTTTTTGGCACATTTAAAATTGTGAAACTAAACTTGCGGGTAAATATATTAGAAATCAATTTCTACTTCGCTTTTTATGTAAAAATGCTAAAAATAAGTTGTTGCCGTTTTGGAAGATACCTGGCTAACTTGATGAAATACTCAGACCTTGTCTTCAGTGTTGGAGGAAGGTGCCTGACAATTAAAGCTGACATTCCTTGCACTGACTGCCATTTTTTTTTGGCTGGGATGTTATTCATTTCTTTTTTTTCTATCCAAGATTTTGAGCAACATTTTGAATTTTTACTCCTTTTGGTTGCAGCTTTATTTAACTAAACTAGATTTCTCCCTCTAGTTGCTTTACTTGAGTTCTACTTTTCCATTGTGATGAAAAGCTGTGATTCAAACTAGCTCCCTCAACCCCGCTATGACCACATTTCTTACTGGTAGTCATCAATCAAGACATTCAGTCTTGATTGATGACAGGCGACACTGTAGGCCAAACAGATAATGCAGTCACAAAGTATTTATTCAGCTAAAATAATTAAACTTACCAGAAACAAAGTCGATCATAAGTATCAGGTGTCAGTCATGTTTGAAATGTGTGAGTGAGTGAACATGTGGTGTGAAGTTTTGTGAGGTGGGCAGCAAACCAAACAAAAGGAAAAGATGAGGTGACAGCAGCAGGTCCAGCTGAGAGACAATGAGGATCTCAAACAGGCCGGCCTAAATGCCTTTGGGGCGAGAAGGCGAGGGCCCTGCTCAGCTGAGTAGGTATCAGCTGACGACCCTACAGCTCCATTTATTCATTTTAAAGCCAATACTTACATGTGAGCTACCTACCAAATACACTCTGGTATAATAATGTTAACTTGTGAGATATTTAATACGACCTGTACAGTGACTTCAGTCCACACCATCCAAACCGACCCCCCCCTCCCCCCAGCAACCTCAGTAATGGGGAGTGATTTTAAGAGAAGCTAACCAGAACAGACAGGAAGAGACACTTCAAGTACAAAACACACAAATCAACTTAGCAGTCACAGCTCGAGCCATGGCATCGGCCACTGTTTTCATGCCCTTTACATGATGAATATCTAAATGGAAACACCGTAGGAAGAGACACCGACACATAAGCCTTTGGTTTGGGTTTTGGAGTGAGTGCAGAAAGGTCAGTGGATTATGATCTGTGTACTCCACTGACAGACTGACTTCACCCCCTACATACAGTACACCTCAAAGTGCTTCAAAGCCGGGATGAGAGCTAGAGCTTCTTTTGGGGTTTATGTGAGTTTTGGAGAGGACACACAATGGAGAGTCAACCCTTTTTTGATTGCTCTGCATGAGAACAGCACTAGCTTCCACTGTACCTGCATCCACACAGTGCTTGAAAGGCTGGTCCATCTGTGGGGCGGCAAGAACAGGGGCAGAACCAGACAGAGTCTTCACAGTTTGAATTCACTTTTGACAAGTTTCAGTCCACTCAGACTTCACCTTTGGGCTCAAAAGGGAAGTGAGTGGAGCAGTGTAATAACCATAACCATACCTAAGGTGTGGGAGTGCTCTTTTTTTAGTGGTTGGCACAGGAAACTGAACCACTGCCAGAACCTTAGCTCTCACTAGCATCTCGTGCCTGGGACCAACAACTGTGCCCGGGTAGGTTACTGTTGCTTTTTCAAATTCACACTTTACCAGATTAATAGTGAAGTGGGCCCAGGCCAGACGATCAAAAAAGGGCTTGAGTTTGCCTAAGGTGATCTTCCCAAGAGTCACTAAAGATTACAACATCGTCCAAATATACAGCATAACCCTCCAGACCTGATACTACCTGGTTCATAAGGTGCAAGAAAGTGGCTCTTCTATTTCCCTCAGGTACATTTTTTAACATGACATCAATATTGGAAAAGGACTCTTAGTTTTTAAGACATCCTCTTAAAACACCGTTGTCTGCCTCTGCAGTCGAATCATAACTGAGAGTGACTATTCTGCTGGAGGCGCTGCAGCAGCTGAGGAAACTGAGACTCCAGGATCTGACACAGAAGAACGAGCAAAGTATGGTTCTTACAGGTTAATGTGACACAGTTGGACTGAGGTGTTGAGATAAGAAAATTGAAATCTGACAGCTTACCAGTCACACTATAATGTCAGGAGAACCTAGCTGGAAAGGAGGTCCGACTAACGGCAGGAGTTCAAGAATCTGATAACCTGGACAAAACTCATTGTTCTCTACGCTGGTCATAAAGAGTTTTCATTTTATACTGAGCTGCCTGCATTTGGTTAACTCTGTATATCCTTTGTTTGAAAGTATTGACATGATCTATTAAGCTTTGGGGGTCACAGGGGGTTGGGGAAATCTTTCTTATGCTCCCTGGCTTTGATACAAATTTGGTTGTTTGTCTACATTGTAAATCTGTTTTAGTACTTCACTGAACAGTTTTGAGTAGAAATTGGACCCCTGAGCAGATTGTACAACTTTAGGGATACCAAAAACCAACATGAACCAACTGAACACAAGCTAGTAAGATGGATTTATCATTTATATTTCTCAAAGGGTAGGCAGCAGGAAAGCAGGTGGCCTGAAACAATACAGTTAAGAAGAAGGTATTACCAGCTTTGTACCGTGGCAGAGGAACATCTCAGCCGATTATCAGATGTTTAAATGGGTTTGTTAGCAACTGGAATTGGAGCTGGAACTGACTTTATCACCTGATTGGGCTTACCAGTCAACTGGTGTTTTAATAAAGGCAGAAGTGTCGCTTTTTAAACGAGGCCAGTACAAGACTTGTGTAAATCAGTGTACTTCTTGTGATGAAAGATACAACCGAAAACTCAAAGTACTTGGTCTTTTTCGATTCCCTGATTTTTTTGACACAGCACATTATCATAGTTTTTTTTTTTTTTACCCCTACATGACCCAGAGTCATCACAGTTGTTCATGGGGTTATACACAGGTTCAGTCATATAGGGCTACATTTAAGTTTAGTTTCCTACTCACACATTTTTCTTTATATAGGTATATAGTTATATAGGTTAGAAGAAAATATGAAACAGCGAGAAAAAGAAAAAGAGAGGGTTGTAATAAAAATAAAGCAAAAGAAAAACTGTAACCCTCATTCTATCTTTATTTATTGTGGTTAATTCCTGAAATCAAAGCAATGAGAAAAATAAGATAGACCTCTCCGCAACACTCGATTGTTGTCCTCAAATACATTCCCGCCGCTGAATGTTGAAAGGTGGTAAATCACTGGTTACAATCTTTACTGATGACCTTCTGTGGTTAGAAATCTGTCCATTGTTGTTTGAAGCGTAATGATGATGAGGAAACATGCTGCACAAATATACCGCCCCAAGTTCAAGTTAATTACCACATAAATAATTGCTCTTTACAGCACATGAAGCTATATAATTAGTATTATCTCTCTATGCCCAATCACATTGTCTCCTAGAGGCGATGAAGTACATGATCCATGGTCTGGTACTTGGCCTATGGAGATTAATAACCTCGTATGTCAACTACTTTATTTAACGTTTAAATTACACATTAACATTAATAATCCCCTCTGGCACAGGACAATGGCAAGTACAGCATGTGTTTAGTACATGTGGTCGATTCATTGATTACCCACAGTTTAAGGAATGTGCTGATGGAGTTTGAACTGTTTTATTATCGTTACCATTGGAGGCCCTGAAAGCTCACAATATTCTCTCATGAGGCTTCTTATTGCGAGTTGTGAAGTCTATACATAACGATGTGCCCACATTGGGCGATCACACTCACCACTGCACCACCAGCACCCCACAAAATAGGTACTTTTAATTCTCCTTTTCCTCAAATGTTCTTGCCGGTTTATAGTGCGCGTGGCTTTCAGGAAAAAAAACATGATGTCATGCAACTACCTCCCATGCACCAATCAAGATTTAGCAATCAACTTCTAAATCTGATGCTATTTGGTGAGTTGACTTCCAGAGGCTGACACAATTTTAAAAACAATTCTGGCACCCTTGCAATCTGACAGGCCAACCTGAAATCTTCAAATATGATTCACGGGATATATTAAGATCAAAAATGTGTCCTCTGTTGCAACAAGCTGCCAGAAGCTTTTAAAATGGATCTTTGAACTAGCATCTTCTTTATATGTTGTCATGTTATTTTTTTGAATCTTAGTTTTGGACACATAAAGAGTAAATACATATCTGTAACACCTATTTGTGTGCACACAACTTTGTGCCACCCTTGCAGAAGTCAGTGCCCTAGTTGGGCCACCCAAGTCAAAAAGTCTGGACACGCCCCTGCTGACTATGGAGATTTTTTAGTTTTGTTGAGTCATGAATATTAAATGTTTAACAGATATATTTCTGACTTGAAGCAACGTTTTAAAGGGTTTAAAACCTAGATAATTTATCTCAACAATAACTAATAAGAATGCGCACCATAACTATGTAAATAAGACCTACACTTTCATAATAAAGGGATAAATGTGGCTCATTCATTCCTTCCTACAGTATCATACACCATCACAATATTAAATTCACTGCCATCAGTACCAGGTCTGAATGTGCACTATTGTGACATTGTCACAATGCTAATAATACACTTGGTCTTCATCAGACTGGTAATACAAAGCACATTGTCTGTTTTACAACAAAGGAAGCTGCACAAAGCTGAGAGACTGCAGCTCCATTATCAGTGTGACATCACAGCGCTCATCACACCGGCTGTGTTCTTCACAAAACTGTCAACAGCCCGCAGAGGGCTACAAGGTTCTTATGAAAATGATGTCGAGCATGTTTGGCTGATATTTCCGACAAAGATCAATATGTTGACGAGGAGAATTCACTTGTTTGAACCTTTCTTTGGGTACTTAATACATATGAACATAAAATACAGAAATAGATAGATCACATCTGTATCTGTTCTGTCTTTACTAAAAAGAACATGGTGCAGAGTATTCAAAGCTTCAAATGAAAGCCTTCTCCCTACAATCTTGGCAGTCTTATGAATAATGTACTAAATTCAAAAGACACTTAATGTCCAAATTCACAGCAAGGGTCCAACAGTGAAAAGTTATCTAATTGTTTTTTAATTTGAGCAGACCTACAACTCCAATAGGAAAGTGGAGTGGTTGAAGGATTACAGAAACTAGGAAGCAAGTAATAAAAAGCAAAATCTTCATTAAATTGAAAAGAGTAGCAGAAGTATAGAAGCCCTGAGCGGGCATCCATTACATTTGATCTTCTCCATTTTCCCATTTTCTTCAGATCTAGACTTTTTTTCCTCATTATCTCAGCATTAATGGTAAATGGGCCTGGAGTTGTATGCCATATGTTTCTTGTGTTTGTCTAATCAAAGAGCCTTTACACTATGTGTCACCTTCACCTATTCACACCCTGATGGCTACATATAGAGCCCAACCATACAACAGTATGACTCCATTCACACACTATGTAAAGCTGGCTACCAGCAGGAGCATTTTGTGGTTCAGTGTCTTGCCCAAGGACACTTCCACATGTGACAGCGGTTTGGGATCAAACCCCCGACCTTATGATTGAGAAATGACTTCATCACTGAGCTGCAAAGCTGGTTCCCATTTATCCCGAGATAACAAAGCTTGTTTCATGATAATCAATGAAAGGCTGGCCAATGTCACATAGACCAGATCATGTCATGCCATGCTGTCATTGCTCACACACATCTATGCCTGTTTTCTTTGTTACTCTAGGAAACAATCTTGAGAAAATAAATGGAAATTACCTGTTATCACTGAAAACAGAGTCAATAAAATGCATGAAAGAATGTTTGCTTAAAGATTTTACTTTCTTTCCTCCAGTGTGTCAGCAGCACTCCATTAGAAACCCTGATTTACTGGAGGCACAGCAGGGATCACAGTAAAGTACAGTACGTGTGCCAAACAAATCGCCTTTGTTCCTCAGAGTGATGGTGTACTCAACGGCTCCGCTCTGTGCCAAGAATCAGGTTTATAGAATCAGGTTTCCTGTGAGTCAAGATAACAGGTAGGATTAAAAATGCAGAGCTAATAAAAGCCAAACAGGGGGCCGGTCGCTTTAAGTTGATTTAAGGTGAAGAGGAGAAAGACTGACGCCCAAGAATCTTCTGTGCTGAGACAAAAAAAAAGCTGACAGCTTCTCGTTTGAGTCCCTCCCCTCCGCTTTGATGTGGGCCAGGTACCGTAGGGCAGACATCACTTGTTACTGCTGCGCCAACTGAGTGCTGATTGGAAGTGGCCAGGACTACAATAATCATTTCCATTTCCTCTCCCTTTTTCATGAGTCGGTCAGAATTAATTCAGCTGCCCTTTACAAGATTAGAAATCCACGAGGCGATGGCGTATCCACTTATCTCTATATAATATATGAATTCCATCAGAGTGAAATCTTGGTCCGTGTTCTTGGAGCATTAAAGGACAAGTTCAGAAATGTTCAGGTTTGTCATGAAAGAAATCAGACCATTTTCTTCCTCTTATTTTGTTTCGAGGTTGGGTCACACTGGCAGCAGGCAAAGCAAAAGTCCAGACGTCTTCTTCAAGGCAATGTTTTCACACTGGTAAATCCTGAGATGCTCCAAAGCCCCATGAGATATGTAATCCTTTAAGTGTGCCTTAGTCTACCCTGGGGACTCCATTAACTTCAACTGGCTGCTTGGGAAGCGAAGAATCCGTGGCTTTACTCAGAGCCCTGCTTGTAATGGTATCTTTTCATAATTCCTTTAGTCAATACAAAAAAGTTGTGACCATCAAATGGTTAATGATGAGCTTTGTCTAATGGTTCAGTATCGTCTTCATCAAAACCTGCATCATTTTTCATCCATTTCAATGTAAGGATCCATGTTGACTTCAGTTTAAAACCAGAACGTAGAGTTACTTAAACTACTGGGTCCAAGATTTTTCTTCCCATGCAGAATCAATGACTTTGTCAACCACGCAAGTATTTTGGGCTTTGTGCTGAAAAGCAAATGTCAGCATGCTAACATGTCACATGTCAAAATGTTTGACATGTTTTGCTGTATTTGCATTTCAGCAAAGGATATATCTGAAAGGAAAAGGACTGGTTGAATTACGCAGAGTGTTTCTACACCAGGGACCATGGTCCAAATAAATCTATCAAATTTTCTATACCAATTATCCTATTGGGGTTGCAGGGGCTTAAGCCAATCCCTTCTGTCATTGGGCCAGAGACAGAGTACAACTTGGACAGGAGACCAGCCAATCACAGGGCTGGTGCTATAGGGCTGGTGTCCCAGGGAATTGTATTTATCCTCAAAAAAGGTATCTGCTTTGGGCTAAGAACTTTTAAACAGTACAGGGACTTAAGGGTGGAAGTTGCAGTGCTTAACATTTCTAATTGGCGTGTTTTTTCCCCCACATCATCAGAGCAATTTCAAATCTTTACTGGTCTTTAAACCTGGTGGGAAAGACAAAATTGGGCTCTAGTAATCTTTTAGGAAAAATAAGCCCCGGGGACCAAAAGTTCTTTGTAATTTTGGTAGAAACGCAGCTTTTGCTGTATGTTACTGTTCACCCTGAAGCACCATTGTGCCCAAGTACAGCTTCATAGATCTGCTAGTATCATCCTGGCCTCAGTGGATCATTATAACGGTGACTCAAAAAGGAAAGAATGTCTGGAAAATTAACAAGAATTCCTTCTGCACAGAACGAGGACTGTAGGTCTAGTTTTCTGTCGTGTGTTTTCAGATTAAGAGGGGATCTCCAGTGTGTAGAGAGTGAAGGAATCAATAATTCTGTTTCCTTTTTACATCAGGAAAAATGTGAACCTATACTCTAAAGCAGAGCTGTACAAATATTGCTCCTGATGTACCAGTGGTTTTGAAATGGATGAGACACTTTTCCTTTCAAGGCAAAACTTTATGCAGGAGGCCCTACAGCAGCCTCACTGTACCACAAATGAGCACAGCGACAATTAGAGCACAAGTGCAGAGAAAGAAACACGCTCGCTTCAAACCCGAATGCTCTCTATCAAGAGCAGAGTCCAATTAACAGAATAATTAACTGAACTTACGTCTCTCTTAAACGACTGTTACAGGCCACTGTGACAGCAACGAGTAGTATTTTAATTAAAGTGCCCTCCAGTTAGCATGTGCGTTTTCTAAAGCCCACGAGGGACTCCTTCCCAGAGAAAAGAGATGTTCAATGAGCTGCTGTACGCTGCATGTGCATCCTGAACGCTTTGTCAACGTGGGCTAAATTGGTTGCGGATTGTTGTCAGGCAGGGAGGGGGAATAAAAGCAATAAAACTATTACTATCCCTCACACACTCACACACACACTCTCATCTCTGCAACCATTGCCGCAGTTTTCCTTATGGGTGCCCAATGAAGCATGCAGATCATCGCTGAAATTAAAGAGGGATCTGTAATGAAACTCCCAGAGCCCCCTCAGTAAGGAAGTAACTAGACAGCCCATAAATAAGACACAGACAATGAGATCATGAACGATTGAGACGTGCAGAAATAGGAAACCAGAGCAGGAAGTCGACTGGCGCTCTAATGGCGTACCTGCGCTGGGGCCCTCGCGGGAGCACTGTTTGGTATTTAGGGCAGAAATGTCATGTAGCTGTCATGAGGAATATTTAAATGAAGTACAGTGATGTCTCTGTTAAAGGTACTGATTTTGCGCTTCAGTTCGAAATGTAGATCAAAGGCGGATTCAGGAGTTTTTTTTGATGTGAAACGGCTTGAAAACGATTCACACTCTTACTGAATGATTTATAAAACAAACTACTGGTTGCTCTAATCCTGGGATGCCAAAATGATACCAATTTAAGAAGCAGGGTACTCCTTTTTATGAAGATATCAAAAGATAGACTCCAGGCTTTTTCCCCTCTTCAAAAATAGATGGATACCCTTCTGGAAATGAGCTCTTCAAATATGAAAAAAAAAAAGACGAAGCCTTGATTCTCAGTTCGCTGTGTTTGTGTTATGGAGTTGAAGCATGCGCAGCCTGATTGAACGAGCAGGTGTCGCCCTGCACAGAGAAGAAGGAGCAGATGGTGCACAGAATCAGACCAGAAAAGTGGAGGGGGGGAAAACATGTACTGTGTTGGTTTCTCAAGTTTATTCGATCTGTGGTTATCAAAGACAATGCCCGAGAACATAAGTTATGAAAAAACAAAACCTTCATGATGGGGGGGAGTGTTGTTGATATGACATAGCATTATCACTTTTAAACATAGGCATTATTGTTCCTCGTTTATTTCAAAACAGCAATGTTCAAAGTAAAAAAAACAAAGGAACGGATGGACAGAAGAGACAGCAGAGATGCCGGATAAAAAGGACATTTTTCTCAGTGGAGTGCTTCTTTTTTTTCAGTGGACGGCTCCTGTGACTGCGTGTGTTTGCGTGCACCATGAGTTCACCGTACTCCACATAATCTTACCATTGTTCACTAGAGGTCACCAGCGGAGTGACTGGAGTTCACCATTGTTCCAAGTGCTGGGGAGGGGGCGGAGTCAGCCCCCTCTGTCACTGCCAGTCTCCCGCCGGACACACAAACACTATTAAGTTGGGAGGAAAGCAGGAAAAATAAGACAAACAAACACACTGATCATCAACTAACCAGGCACCAGGTCGTGACATGGCCCCTTAGACTTTAACACAGGCATACTTTATCTCACACACACACACCCATCCACACACACACACGCACACACACACGTACACACACTGTACAGTATACAATGCACAAGCTCCACACACACAAAATTAAGACCGTTTTAAAAACACTCCATAAAAGCACAATATGGTTTAAAAAAAAAAAATTAATTGCACATGTAGAGACGAGATAAAGGAAGCACAGTGAGTGGAGGAGGAGCAGCAGGAGGAGGTGTCTGTGTGTTGAGGGGGGGGAGGGGGGGCAGCTGTGAGCATGGCAAGAAGAGGATACAGTACATTCAGTCAACAAAAATAAAACAGGAGAAGAAGAAACAAAAAGAAAAGGCAAGATCAAAATCCAAAACCACTGAAAAGAATTAAATAAAAATCAAACACTTTTTCCAGTTTGTCATTTTTTTTTCTTAAAGTCATCGATTTCAAAGCTAACTCCGGGGTGTGTCAGTCTTACAGTAGTCCCAGGCGTCGTGTCCCGGGAGAGAGAGAGAGAGAGAGAGAAAGCGAGCGAGCAAGCTCGGTCAGTTGTGTGGATTTGAATTGTTTTCTTGCTTTTTATTTAAAATCAATGTTCACGTCTACATCTCTACAGACCTGACGTCACAGCGCCAGGCGGGGGAGTAGTGGTAGGGTGCAAGTCTGCCATGACCCGACATATGCACAGGCATTTACACAAGTGCACAGACACACACACACACACACACGCATTCGCACACACACACTCTCTCACAAAAACACAGAGAGTGCATTCTCTTTCGATCACCCCTGGGTACAGGCTTTTTCTTTTCTTTTCTTCTCAGGTAAGCGCACTAACAACGCCTCTCTCTTCTGTACAAAAGCAGCCTCCTTCCCTGGAATCGGAGTCTGCGTGCTCTTCTTCTTCCTTTATTTTTTTTTCATGTCGTCTTGTTTTTTTTTTTTTACTTCCTTTGAGAGTTGAGCAGTTTGTCCGCCTCCGGGTACGTCGGATACTTCACCGTCTCGATTTTCTCCCTGACCTTGTAGGAAGGATAGAGGCCAGTGCGGCCCAGTTTGCGGTTGATGCCTTTGGAGTATCCGTCCCAGTGGTTTCCGGCCACGCCGATGACGTCGCCGGGCTCCAGGGGGATGTCCTCGCTGTTGCGCGGCTGGTGGGGGTAGATGGCGATCTGGTTGTGGGCGTTTTGACCTCCGAAGTAGTAGATATCGTCCAGGGAGTAGAAGAAGGAGGAGGCGTCCGGATGAAGCATCTGCATGATCTCATAAGCCACACGGCAGACCTGAGGAAACAAGTGAAGGCAAGGGTTACTTTCACCCTTACATCTATAAATGTACATTTAAATAAGTAATTCAAAAAGCAAGTTTAAAAAGTGTTTTTATGAACAAAGCAAGGATACTCGGAAGACAACAAAACAAGAGAAACAAGATCATTTAACAGTCACAATGAAGTCAAACCAGGAGGACAGCAGATGTAAAAATAGAGCAGAGAGGAGACAGAAGGATGATTACAGGCGAGGACCTTAACAGGGAAATAACAATAAAAAACACAATAAAAAAGATAGATATAAACAAATGAAGCTTAAAGGAGTAAAAACAAGAACAAGACAAATGTATGTCTCCTGATAACAAAACTGTAAAGACACTAAAGCCCAGTCAGAGGGACAAAAGGAATCTTCATTGTAAAAAAATACATTTCCCTCCTTCTTAAAGAAGGATAAAAGTGCTAATAGGCTCCTCCTACTCAGGCCCTTGAAGTGGATTATTACAACTGGAGTGTGAATAGGAATAATGAAGCTTGCGCATTATTTTTCTCGTTGGCAGGAGGCCTCGACCACTCTCTGTTAAAGATGATCAGAATAATGGATGATGATGAATGCCATTGTTATGCGGAAGCTGCAGAGAATGAGCGAATCGTTTCACCACTTTGAGTCATGGGAGACATAATGGGACAATGAGGTTCTTGAAAATCAAACGGTTGTGATTGTTCGTGTGTCCTTGTGTTATTCTCGCGGCAAGCTGAGAACATCGAGTGATAATTGTCTTTTTTTTTTTAACAGCCGTTTAAACAAAAACTAAAAAAAAAAAAAAAAAGCTTTTCTGAGAGTAACCTGATTTTGTCTTTTAAACCGTGTTTATGAATCATAACATGATCAAGGTTTCTGTTGTTTTCTGATCAAGGCTTGTCTGAGAATGATTATTCTGCTTTAAAGGGTTTGATATTAAAACAAAGATCTTCACTGTTCGCTTCTCATTAGTGTGATAAAAAAAAACAATATTCTGAAACATTCAGCCACGTCTGGTGGTTCAATAGTAATCAAGTGACCCATGTGTAAGAGTCCAGTCATTTAACAACACTTTGTTTAATACTGTCCCATGATATGAAATAAACAATATCCTTAACAACGCATCCCTCTCCATGAAGGCCACGTCGTGTTATTCAAAGACTCTCAAGCTGTTTTCACACACGCACTCCTCGATCCTACGTTTTCTAGGAAACTTTAGGATAGCCCCTGAATTCTTCCAGAGTTACTTATTCATACATGATCCTCACAGTGTGACGTTTTCCCTGTTGGCCGTGAGGATGGGGTGGGGGTGTGGGCGGTCTCAGGAGGCAAGACATGATGTTAAAAAAGTGGCTGTCGAAATCGAAGATGGCAGACAGTGACAGAGTTCTAAAGATAATTCTTGCCTCTGTACCAATGCAAGATGTAAATGGATGTATTCACAGTTTCAACCAATGAGTGGAAAAAAAAACCCCACTGCTACACAAAACAGTATGAAGCAGCTTCGTTATGTGCCCGACGCACTGGTCACGTGACATGAATCTCATCACGCCTGCTAAGTTGCACCAAATTTTTCTAAATACTTCCTACTGTGTTTACACGTCAGCAGAAATTTTAGTAGTATGGTTAAAAATGTGGCCCTTCTATTCACACATGCAGCTCACCCTGAACATTTCTGGAACATTTCTAGAATTTTTCAGGAGCTGTGTGCGAGTGTGAAAGTTGCTGAAAAATGCTAAAACCTTTATACACTGATTTTTTTTTTTAAAGTAATATGCCAAATAAGAACTAAGTGAATTATTGCACACCAACAATAATCTGTATTAAGACATATGACTTACATTTTTTTAAGAGAAATCAAGAAATCATTTTTATTCCGCTTCCATTGTTCCCCTGTCTTCTAGTTAAGAAACATTTTCATTCAGTCAGTGCTCTGTGTAATTTGGGCTACTTTCATCCAAACACTAAAACCATCCCATACCCCAGTTTCATGCAAAACACTTCAAAAGAGCATTTCATGCGGCCTCTACATGTGGAGGAGGAGAAATGAACTGACCTGTGAGGAGAAGGTGCACACAAGGAAGTCAGTCTGAGACAAAAAGTGGATATCCAGGATGACTCCTCTCAAGGAGTTCTCAGTGTAGCGGTTGTGAAGGCCTGCCGACCATGAGATGGAGTTATCGCTGATGAACTCATAGTCTGGATACCTGGAGGAGAGACGGGGGAGGAGGGAGTCAGGACGAGATAGAATCACAAGCCAATGAAAGATAGGATTTGACATGTTGAAACACTTGGGGAGAAACTGACTTGATTTTGGCTTCCTGTAGCAGGGAGGGATCATCTGTGGCGAGGTAAACTCGTTTCTTGTCGATGTGGACGCGCCTGGCTAGATGTTGGAACTGCTCCTCCACATGCAGCATGTACTCCTCTATGGGGTGGAAGGCTGCCTCTGTCCCCACTTTGTCTGTCCTCCTCACATGGACTCTGCAGAAACACAAACAGGGACATGGACAGGGTTAGGAATCAGTCTGAAATCTCCCTGTGAACCAGTAGCTTTCATTCAATTTGTTTTCTGGTAGTTTCTGATAATGTTGGTGCAGACCTTTGGACCTTTGTATTCTGAGCTAGTAGATAGTATTAACACATTTATACTAGTGGCCTTAGTGCGCTCACAACACAGTATCTAAGGGCTTTATTTAACTGTAGGGCATTCTGCATTGGTGTAGTAGCAGCTGACAAACATCCTTCTTGTCTTGTGTTTCTATGGCAATAACTGGAAACTGTAGTAGTTCTCTTAACCGCAGTTCAGACTGACCTCTTAAGGTCAAGGCTTTCCCCCAATAAAAGCCACATGATGCTCATTGAAAGGTCTGGATATACCATACTTTGACCCTGATTGGTCAAAGGAATGGGCCAGTGTATAACAAGAAACGGCCATCTTTTAAAATCCATTTCAAGGCTCCAAATGGCAGCCTAACAAAGTCACACATATTCCTTCCTACACACTGATTATCATGAAACATGCACAACAGCAGGGACAATAGTGGATCCAAACGAAGCCTTCTCCTTCTTATTGTGTTGTTGGCATTGCTTCAGTATACGGACAGCCAGCTGATGTTCAAAGACAAGAAAGGCCTTGAAGGTATGCAGATGAGACAGTTCCTCTCAAAAGTCCACTAAACAGTTTGGTGTGAAAAGGCCTCGTGTCTAATGCACTTCAATTCTGTTTCTTTGTTTGGGAGGAGAACAATGAGTCTCACTAACAGTGTTATATGGTAAACATTCAAGTGAAAGATCAACATTCAGAGGTATACGAGCTGCAAACCCATGGACAACTTTCCACCAATAACCCATCAAACTAACTCATCATTCTTGTATTAATAACTTGACAAAAGCAAATGAGTGAGCGAGGTATCTGATGAAATCTGTTTTGTATATAAGGTATGTCTTACTTTGGTTTTTCCTCTTGTTGGTGTGTGTTGTTTGATCAGGTTTTGTGACCTCTGCATTGTGTCACGTGACTGTGACTTCTGTCACTTTACATCTTAATTTGATTTCAACACCAGTTCTGTCTCCGTCTACTCTGTCCTGAGTTGAGATGCGTAGACACATCCCTGTTCAATAAAGGATTTTTATGTCACATCAGAGTAGGGCTGGGAATCTTTGGGGGTCACGATTCGATTGAGAATCTATCTTTGATTCAAAACAATTCTGGATTCCTGATTAAAGTCTATTTTTGAATGAGTACATACTTCAGGATCTACTCCAGTCATTTGTGAGATTTGTCATTCTACTGAGTTGAAGAGCTAGCCTTAGGACTTAGCAGGGACTGATTACCTCTACATCAGAGTGCCTCTGACTTTCAGTTTAGTCTGCCTAATAAAGGTTAACATGTTTGGAACATTTTCCTATTGTGATGAACAGAGACCTTTTCATGAATTTATCCACAAACACACCCATCATAAGCTTGACTTAAAGAGTGAGACATCAAATACAGATATTAGAGGATTTGATTTTTGCCTCCTTGAAACTTCTTCTGTTAAAAAGGAGTCAGGAACAGTGGATCTGGATTGTTCTGTTATCCTGCAGTAACAAGTTAGAGCATAACTAAATCATGAATGGTAAATGGACTTGAGCTTGTTATTGGTGTTTTTCTAGTCTTCTGACTACTCAAAGCACTTTTACACTGCAGGTCACACCCACACATTCACACCCATTCCTACACTAAAGGCAGTGGTTACTTAGTGACCATCAGTAACCAACGAAGCAGCAAGAGAAGCTTGCGGTTTGGCGTCTTGCGCAAGAAAAAATCAGACATGTTGCTTCAGAAGCAGGGAATTGAACCCCCAACCTTCTGTTTGAGAGACGACTGACTCTACCAACTGAGCCACAGCCTCCCAAGAGCAATCTGTGAATCTAATTTAGAACATCGGGCCTCTTGTGCATACGTGTTTGTTCTTTTATTTAGTTTTCATTCCTAAAGCAATATTATTATTTAAACTCGACATTCTGCCTTTTTCACTGACGTGTGTTCCTGTGATCCAACATTTAAAAAAACATTTCTTCTATCAGCAGTGAAAGTCTTTTTAAGGTAAAAACCAACAAATGGAATGGCACTTAAACTTGAATGGAATACGTTGGAAGTCTTTTTTTCCTTGATATAAAAAGCAAACAAAAAATTGACGGTGCAAAGGCGAAAAAGAAAAACAAAAGAAACACTTATGCTGAGAGAGGAAGTTGAATAAGTGGAGTGAGCTTGAAGAACCCCCCCCCCCCCAAAAAAGAGAAAAAAACTGTGCATTTCTTTTCTGTCCTTGTCATGGCTCTCAGTAAGCGAGGACAAAGAGACGGCACTTTCACCGGATTTAAGTATGAGAGAGAATGAGGAGCTTTTAAGCTGAAGAAAGAGGGTCGAGGGCAGATATGGTTCCTCTGCTGACACTGAGGCATCCCTCAACCTGACGGATGCTGAAACACGATTTTATTTTCAAACAGAACTATTCAATTATATTCAAAAAAAAAAAAAAAGCACCCAGGTACGACTGCATTTTGGCTTCTGGCCTTGAGGAGCAAATTACATTTGAAAATCTGAGAGAAAACATGAACACTCAACATCTATAAAGTTACACCTGGAAGCTGGTCGCTACATCCAGCTGTCTTCTGTGGACCTGAACGTCCTGAGTCTTTCAAGGACAAGGACACTCTGATTAGGAATGTAACTTTCAGCTTCGGCTTCCAAATACATTCTCTTACCTTGAGGCTGCATTTAACTCTTTAGTGAGAATGTGAAAGAGAGGAAAAAGTTAAAAAAAAAAACAAAAAAAAAAAAAACGAGAGAGAGAGAGCTATCAATCAGTGATCAGCTGGAGGAATAGCCTTATGCAGTAAATCCAATCCAAAGAATGGAGTGAGGGATAGTGGGTGAGTGGGCAGCCTGAGTCTTTCATTTGCTTTCGGTCTCTGCTATCACACAGAGGTCCTGACTCCGTCCTTTGTCAGGGTCCTTCCCTCCTGCTTCCTCGACTCTTTCATGTCGACTCCTTTTTGTTCCTCGTTTTGTCTCGCCCTTTCCTCTCTCCATCCCAGAGGCATTGCTTAGCTCTTCTCAATCTCCTCCCTCCTTCATCCTCCCTCTCTCTCTCTCTCTCTCTCTCTCTCATATCCCCCTTACACACTCTCCCACACTACTGCCTCCATAATTCAGTTCATTTCTTTCTATTCATACAGTTCTGCCGGAGAGGCAGGACAATCTCCTCTGTGGGCGTGAAAGTACACATCAAATACACCCACACTGGAAACAGCAAGAGCTGATTCAGGCAGATTGTGACAATAACTAACATTAGTGCTCTGGATTATCACATGATTATAAAGATGAGGACAGCAGCTCAGGCTGCTTGGCTTTTCTTTTCTTTTCTTTTTTTTTTTTTTGAAGTAGATGTCATTTGTTTCTAAATCTTTCCAAACAGCTCATCAAAGATCCATCAATAGTTGCTGTAAAATAGCTGCTCATGCAAACACTCTGACAACCAAACATGATAATGAAACAGGAATATTTTGAACGTTTTACTTTAGAAGTTGCAGATGGATGTTTAATTAAAGGAGAAGCTGACAGTACGTTTCCAAACAGGTCGAACAGTCATCAAATTGTCTTCAAAGAACAATGATTACAGCTCACGTCTCTGCACATGATGCCAGCTTGAGTTTATCTAAAGGTAGAATACTTTTATAGCTGAATAACACTCAATGAATGACTCTCTGATGTTCGTCGACACAAGTGTCTGCTTAGTGAATTGTAGATGTGTAAAGAAATCACGATGAGACTTTGAACACTAACACATAAAAGAGAAGATCAGCAGAGAGATAAAGTGTCTGGCTTTGTCCACAAGGAACCACACAGGATGTTTACGTTTCAGAAGAAAAAATAAAAGTAAAAAAATTGCCTGGATTGCAGTTTTAATGAAGCCAACTATATTTAAGAAATCGTATCAGGTACATTGTTTTTTACTGATTCTTTATAAGGTTTATGACCTGGGTTTTACCATGATAAATATAAATATATATATATATATATACACACACACACACACACACACACACACAATAAGGCAGTACATGTCAGTCTGCTACCTCCTACTGCACATAGCACTTTATAACACTAGCGAACCCCCCATCAGTTTTAACCATTAAGAACCGGGTCCTTTCATGTAGCTCTATTGTAGCTGGTTTTATATGCACATGTTGTGTTTTAAGCATGCTTACAGTTTTTTCTTTTGCGTTTAAATGGAAAATATGTTCAGCAAGTCACATTTCTGCGTTCTGCATCCAAAAAGTGTTTTCTCTTCTCTCCCATTCCACAGTGTAAGCCTTATTCATACAGAACAGACCTGACACAAAACATTATAAAAGATATATTTAGTAGATCTAGCTCTTGGCAACCACATCGCCATGGAAATGACAGAAGCAGTAACTCTACTTTCGCTCTCTCTCTCTCAGGCATTAAATGGTGGAAGGATGGAGCTGTGCTGATAGCAGCTTTTAGTCGGTGGCTTCCAGCCTTGCTGCAGCTCGTGTCCTTAGGGAGCAGCGGAGGAGAGAGAGAGAGAGAGAGAGAGAGCGAGAGTGGTGGTTGTAGTGGCGGTGACGACTGAAGGCGGGTGGGGGTCGCCTGGCGGTTGTTGGGTGCTCTGGGGACAAGCTGCCTTTCTATCGCTCTTGGTTCTCCTTCCATCTCCCGCTGCTCTCACCTTTTTTTTTTTTTTTTTTTTTTTTTTACTTCACTGACACTATGGATCCTTTTCAAACCTCACTTTTATATCTCAGCCCTCCCCACACTTTTCCATACACACTTATATCACCTTCCCCCTTGGTGCTGATAGAAGCACACAGGCACTTTGTTCCTACATCAGTGCAGAGAGGAATGGAGGTATCAAGAGCTGAGGAGGGAGGGGAAAAAAGGGAAGAGAACTTTGTTCTACCCAGCACTTCATTTCAATAACCCTTTCCCCTGTGATATGAGGGGAGAAACTGGTGTCTGCAGGAGTGGGGGTTAGACTAGAAAACACAAGAAACAGCGGTAGAGATATGTGTAAAACTAAGAGAGAGAGTGGGGGGGGGGGGGGGGGGGGGGGTAGGAATGTGTTAGCCTGGGAACGTGAGGTAGAGGTGAGTGTGAAATATAAAAATTTGAACAATCTTGAAGCAGGATGAAAATGGAGATGGAGATTTGAAAACAGTTGGGATGAGTCACAGAAAATAAAAAAAAAAGGGGGGGGGGGGGGGAGAGTTCAAGAAGGACGAGAGAAAGGAACGGCAGCTGCCAGGGTGATGAAAGGCAGGGAGGTAACAACCAAAGAGAGGAGCATCTGAGAAAAGGGAATAAAACATAGAGTCTGTATTATCAGGGAGAGAGAGAACCGAGCAGAGCAGGACAGGTAGACGCGAGGAAGAAGAAGAGCGCTGATTGCCCGCAGCAAAATGTTAAGAGGAAGGTGAGAAGGAGAGCAGTTTTGAAGGGCAGGAAGCCGGCGCTGGAACTGTGAACACATGGATGTGATACGAAGAGGGTGACAGAAGGAAAATAACTTTCAGCGTTAACGTTAGCATTAAGAATCAGATTAAGAACCGAACATGGAGACGCAGTGTTAAAATGTCATGCTCCTTTTATCTGGGACACAGCAGAGTTCATAATTCCTGCTCAGAGATTCATTATCTGTGACAACTGATTTGCAAAATCGTGAGCACGGATTTGAAAACTGTTGGGGAGGTTTTGATAACTGGGGCACAGTTTGGTAAACTTTGGGAACGCTTTGGTACCGGCGCCCCCGAAAGAAGACCATTTCCATGGTGATTGCAACTGCCAAGTAGGTCCAATTTATCTGGATTCAAGGGTCGATTTAAAGTTACAGGTTTGTTTACAATGGACTTTTCACACCTTTACTGTGCAGCGCTGTATTTATAGTTCTTTTTCACTAACTTGGACTTGCTTGGCAGATGCAGTTGATATGGAAACGGTCTATTCCACTTGTTTTTGATGTAATGTGTGACCAACTTCAACACTGCTGTGTTTTTGGAATGTGCTATATAAGTAAACTTGTCTTACCTATGCTCTGACCCTCTTTATATGTAAAGTGTCATGAGAACACTTTTTATTTAGCATTCTAAAAAGATAGGTTGATTGCTTCATAAAAACCTGAGGGAAGTTTTCTACAAAAGACCTGTATGATCCAGGGGGGGTGCCGTTTTTAAGATAAGTTTCAATATTAATGTTTCAAATGAGGCTTTCAGACAGCATACGTATGAATGTTCGTTGACGAGGTCACACAGGAAAAAATAAACAAGCAAATAAACCGCCAAATGTGCCTGACCCATTTCTAAGAGGCTGCTTATGAAATTGGCTAACAACAGCATTGTGATTTCATAGAGTCCCATAAGGGAGGGGATGGCTCTCTCACCGGAACCAAAGACCTCACACTGATGAATTCTTTCCAATTATGCTGAACCGGAAACAAACAAGTCCCAAGTCACTTACAAGCTGTGAGAGCAGAATCTCTGGAGGCCAAACAATGCTGAGACTATATGAAGGGCTGAAATCAGAGCCACTAATGGCAGATTTGGAACGGCTGGTGTCATCTCATCTGCACCTTTGATGCCAAGTCTCATGAAAAGCAATATCTAGGTGGTGCATTACGATTTTAGGACACTGAGGTGCATTGTGAGGGATTTGGAGACTGTCCTATCTGCAAACAATCTGAGCTCAAAAAGAACTGTGAGAGATAAAGTGGCCATTATTCTGTTTTTTTTGTTTTTTTTTTCCATATAGCCCACTGGCTCAGGAAAATGACAATGTAGGTCAGTCAGTCTGCTCTCCCTTTTTGGTACAAACTTGAATATCTCACAACTGTTGGATATATTTTTGCACTCATTTTCCAAGTGGATGAAGCCCACAAAATGTGATCAACATAATACCTACTTAACATCAATGCCCAGTTGCATGAACTACCTTAAGATTCAAACTTTAGTTCAACTCTTATGAAGAATATTTCCCAAAAGGCCCCTGGCTTCACTTAGGAGGATTGCACAAAGCCTCTTACAGTGCCTCGTTTCTGGAGTGTTCGGACCAAGACGTTCACTGTATTTACTGTCATAATACAACACGTCTGCTCTTTTACTTCACAGTAGGGGTGTCACATAATATCAAGATATTAAAATCATAGAACGGCTGGTGCCAAAGTGCTCTGACACGATTGAATGCACAAGAGTTAATTGGCCAAAGACGAGGTGAACAGCGGGATAAAAAAGAAGAAGAAGAAGAAACAGAAGGCAGTGGAATAATGTGGGACAGTGGTAAAAGTAGGGACAGGATGAAGTGTGATAAGAGGTGAAGCTAACACAGTGCAGTGAACTTTTTCAGCACATTTTGTATTCTTTAGTTATCAGATTTCCTGATGTGTCATTATACAAAAGTCTTGCTCTACATATCAATTATCTCAGTCTCGTTATATTATTGATATTGTAGGAAGACAGACTGATGGTAAACATCCTAACATGTAGATCCTGTCTGTTTTCCTGTACCCTAAATGTTTCTTCTTTCTCCCTTTCTCTCTTCGATCGCTCTCAAGTAAGCCGTAGTCTTCTGTTACACTAATTATTTCACTTTAGATAGGCTGTTATGGCTGAGGAAAATGATGACTAAGGACCCTCAAGCAACCAATAATGCAATACTTAGGTAGAAAGAATTCCCTCCAGTGATCACAGGGTTTTCCCTCACAACATTGTGAGGAAATTCTTCATTTTTGTGATTTTACGCTCCTCGTTTCTTTCTAATACAACTTTAGAAGAACATTTAAGGACAAACTTAGCCTTAGTGGTTTGATGTAACTGGGTGCAACAGTTACATAGCAGCATAACAAAAATATATATATAATTCTTAATATGGCCTCACACATAGTGGCTATTCTGGGCATGGTCTTGTGTTTTTTCTTCCTATCAAATATGAATCATATTTACCAAACTGATACAAAATCTCAACTCAAAATAAACTACAACGCCCATAATCCTTATGAAAAAGGAACATGCCATGTAGTGCAACAGTGTGGCTAATTTTTTAACAGTTGGATGTGACATGGTATGTTTGAAAGCTCGCCTCCATTCGTTGTGTATTGTGAGCTGTTCTTGGAAACACAGCGATGCGGACCAGGCCAGCATTAATCATGACCTTGCATTTAAAGAAAACAGTGGTTTACTGTTCAATAAATAAAGCTTGTGAAGTGATGCTTTGATTGAAAAGACGCCTCAATTAGAGTCGTTCAGTGACCAGCAGAGTTGGGCAGCGTGACTAGCGGGCTGTCGGCTCGGTCTTCACAACTTTCACCGTCAGCTGAGAGCCTTTCCAACGATAAAGGTCAAAGATGAACCGAACAAAACAAGACCATCAAATTAAGGTTCATCCAGTGCTATTCCATTAACCCCATATTAACCTCAACACACACTAATGTTTGTATTTATCCACATCCCTTAAAGCTTTGTCTTTACTTTAATGTGAAGCACTTTTTAAACTCAGTTGTAGAGATGTATCACAGGAACAAAGTTATCATTGCTGGACAGGTAATAACCAGAGAAAAAGGACAACAAGCAATGTGAACGCTTCTTACCCGATGATGGGGTGTTTGAAGCCCAGCTTGGCGGTGGTCTGCTGGATCTCCTTCTCTAGCCATGCCTGTGGGCGCACCAGGTACTTGACAAACTGCGACACCCACCAGACAGAGGGGTCGCCATGTAAACGATGCAGGCGTGGCGCCAGGTCCTCTGGGATCGCCAGTGGCAGGTAAGGAGGCCGAGGGTGGAGACTGTCCACGATAGGCAACTCCACAACCTGGACGTCCTTATCGTGGGCCTCTCCTGAAGGGTCCAAAGAGAAGCATGTTGAGTATAAAACACATGAACAGAGACTTACTTTTGACCGCAAAGCTCATGCAAAGTAATGTACGTTAATTACCGTTGAGGCATTTTTGTCTGTTCATCAATTGTATAGTTTATACTGAAAAGAAATGATCTTTAGAGTAAGAGCCTGAAATATGGACTTTCAAATACTTGTTTTGTGTAACCAACAGTCTGTTACTCAAAGATATTCCATTTAAAATTCATTTCCTGCATTATCTCCGCCCGCCCAGGTACCAGTGATGTAAGAAATATGATCCAGGAAGGACGGATTTAGTGATAGGCTTTATTCTGAAAGCTTGAGATACTGAAACACTCCACAGTTGTTTATAATCCTCTGAGACGGAACTTTACAATTCTGGAAAGTTATTAAATGGCAAATATTTTCTCTCTTTTTTTTTTGCCACGGTTAACAGACTGTCCCAGTCTTTTTGCCAGCAGCCTCTGCATCAGTCTCCTCTTTCTGCTCACTGTTATGGTCTTAATACGCTCTGAATATGAGAGTTGCATTGATCCATTCAAGGCCAAAGTCAGTAAGAAGATTCAATCTTCTTAGAAGATTTAAATGATAACTGGTGATTTATTTTTTTTTTAATCCAAAATAAGTTTCTGAGAATAGAAGGTGAGATATGCTAATCTGGTTTGAAAGCCGAATCAAGGGAAATCTAAGGCTTTGTAAATAGAGTTGATCAACTTTGAATCATGTTGAAAACTTGTGTCAAACTAACTTGTGTTTGTAGCATGAACAAGCCACAGTCTCAATATTGAAATTATGTTTTGGGCTTGACAGTGGACAGAGTCAGAAACAAGGATAAGAAAGTGGGGGGGGGGGGGGGGGGGGGTTGACATGTCGATAAAGTGCCAAAGGATGGGAGTGCTAGAGTGGCTGCTACTGTATGAGGACTATAGCCTCTGTATATGGGGCATGCCATCCAACCACGCTAAACCAGTTCCCCAAACCTCTTATTCATCATTTTTTAGCAGAGACTATATATTACATAGATGTAGTCGCAGTGACATCACACATTCGTTTCATAAGTGGAATTTCGAAGCCTAGTGATGACGGTGGCCATATTGGAATGCTGTGTCCAACTAACTTTTGTTTTTGTAATTTTAGCCTCCTGGCAAATAATTAAATGTGCCCGCCTGCAAGTCAGATCAGCCACGCCCCTAAATACACACAACTTCCACCTCTGCATTTGGCTTCATGTTTCAACACCAGAAGTTGTCTTGTATTTTTTTTTAGCTTGTAAGGGAATCAGATGTACCTGATATTTCTGTTCAGGAAAAACAACTTGCACAATTTATTTTTGATCTTTTCATAAGACGGTGGAGTTTTGAGACATCAGCTGGTTGTCAGCAAAGCTGTCTGTCAGATCTGTTAGATCTGTAACAACTGACAAAACTGCATAACTACTAGTCTGCAGAGTTACTGAGCCTTTCACTTTCTCTGCTGAAGCTGCTCTGTCAAAGAGAAATGTTGTGATGCAGGGAGATATTTCAGCCTTTTCCTTTGGTCTGATTACATTCCCTCCTGTTTGGTTTCCGAGAGGAATCTAAATCACCCAACCCCTGTGAGTCCAGCGTTTGTGACTGATAGCTGCTCTTTGCTGTCCTTGCTTTAAGGCCAAGCTAAAGTAAGCTCCTTTCTATCAAGGCTGTGAAAGGCCAGGGGCTGATTCAAGGAGCTGGATTGGAGGTGTTACTGGGGGCTGGTGGTCTGGCATTGGTCTCTTCAGGCTTAGTCCTGCTTGGCAGAAGAAGCCCTGGGCAGAAGGTTGGGCGCAGCTGATTACGAAGGTCACCTTTCTGGGCAGCAGCAACCCCCCCAGCGTACTACCAGACCTTGATACACATCAAGGCCAACTGTCCATACTCAGTGCATGTTTGAACAAAAGTGAAATACATATGCCTGCAAACATGCATTATAAGCACACACAAAAAATAAAATATATATATACCCATAAACAGGCTCAAGTACAGGGCCTTGTGAACAGCAGGAAAATGTGATCAAGCAGTGATGACTAGAAAGGATTCAAATACAACAAAAATAAAAGGGATGTGCATTCACACACACAAACACACGCACAGACCTACAAAAGCCTCCGCTAATCTCATCTCACCAGAAGGGATATGCCTGGCAGACAAAACCTTCACTCCCTTTCAGTCTTAAAACCCGAGGAGAGGTTTTTTTTTGGTTTGTGTATGCGCGTGTGTATGCGTGTGTGTGTGTAAATGTGAAAACCGATTTACGTGAAAACAAGTTTGAGGCCCATGTTCTGTCAGACTAAAGTAGCTCCTCTAACTGCAACAACCAGGCCCTAATACAACCACGAACACATCACCGAAACTTTTCAAAATAAATGGCATAACGATTCATTAAAAATGGCCTCCTTCAGAAAAGGAGACGTTTAAGAACATGTTAAAAAACAAAAACAGAAACACAGGCCTCCATTTGTGTGTGTTTGCCCAAGCATGCCATGCACTGAATATAAATTGGTGGAAGCATTAAATATTGAGCAGAAAAAATATTCCCAGGCCTGACTTATATAACAGCATTGGCATGATTCACATAAGGGGGAATGGGCGTATTTTCAGGCCTGCACTTCTTGGCAAAAAATGTACAGATATGCCGTATGTCTTCCTCCCACAGCTACTTAATTAGATCACAAAGCTTCTAAATTTGATCTCGACTCCAAAGCCTTTGCATATGTTTCCCTGCATGCATCATGACTCAGAGCACATAAGTCTTCACTCGCACAGAGTTCCTACATAACGTTTCAAACCTATGATATATAGCGTGCCTAATGAATATTTCATAAGATCAACACAGCTAAGCAACGGGAGAAGACGAGAGTGACACCATCCAGGAAGAAAATATAAAACCTCTCCATTCATTATACATTGGAGACTTAGTTTATGAACTTGGAGAACTCTCGTTCCACCTCTTTATTTGGCAGAGAACATTATGTTTCTCCTGCTGCTCACACTCATAAGGCAGTAATATCTCCACAGAGAACCTCAAAGGAATACACTCTCTTTGGCAAATTAGCTCTTTGATCAACGAACCATTGTTCCACAAGAAGACTGGTTTCTGCTTTATGCGTTCAGAATGAAAGTCTGCTATACAGCGGCTGTGAGATGGTGCTAAGCCGTCTCATGCTGTCCACTGAACATTAAAGTTGTAGTTAAACAGCAGCATGCTCCACTGGGCTAAATAGACAATTGGGCTGGATATTGGAAAACTCACTACTCTTTCTAGGTACTGACATGCGAGTATCTGGAGCGCCTGGAATGTAAAATTATCAAGAACTAAGAACTTGTCGTGAACGTATATTGAGATTTATAGTGTTGTTCCAAACTACAACCAATTTAACACAGCGTTTTATTCTGATAGTTTAAGCACAGCTTGTTGTGTCTGGACAATGTACAACATTTAAAGGAAGAATACAATATGGTAAGAAAGAAGTATGCTTTCTGTGTCTGAACCACGACTTTGATGATGTATCAGCTTTAGTATCAGACACAACATGCAGCATTTCAGCAGCGAAAGGTCGTTTCTATCAATGATCTCATTATATGCTGATGATTTAATGCTTTACCTTCCTGTTTCATCAGCTTACAAATGTTTTCCCCTCTCTCAAATCTTCTATTTTTCTGCCACAGCGCAAATCATAGCAAGGTATCCTGTATGTTCTGAATGGGGATTTTCTTGTCATGTTTTGTTTTTCTCATTTCCCATAAGCGGGGAAGAAAATCAGCAGGTCCCATAATGACTTTATCGCTATCTTTGATTTCCTCCCCCAGGCTATATGTTTTCCTGACAGAAATACCCTGTCACAGATGCATACACTCTGCATCCTCTCTCCGTCTTTAAATGTCTCACATCCTGAGGGAAACACTTAACAGAAAGTGGGCTAACCATCTGAAGATAAATGAGGAATGGTGGAATCCGGTAGGGCTGCAACATAAAACACAAGACAAAGTCAATTTCCCACAAACACAAGGGTAAGTAAACAGAACAAAGAATTGCTCGGTATGTAGAACACCCATAGCACAAAGTGCCATTTTAATGTGAAGGTGACCACAAGGATTGGTGGTATTTACCAGAAAATCATACAGCAGAGAGAGATAATACGTTTTCAAGAGGAACAAAATTAGTGTCCTTGAGGTGCAAATTTCTCTGCCATCCAGGCTCCAAACAAAACCTGTAATCAGCTCAAGTTATTTAAGGTAACAACCAAATACATAGGAGCTTATATTGGCACCATTACAAGTGTTCAAGAGATCTGTATTTTCTATATTAATATTCTTTAATTGCACTAGCCAAACACGCCATCAATTAACAAGATACTCAATGTACATCTACTTATTAATCCAAGGCTTTAGCATCCCTCTGTGGGCCATTGCCCCAAGGAGTGTTCTGCCTGCTCTGTTAACAAAACAGGCATGACCACAGGCGTAGCTAAGAAGCCAAAAGGCTTACATTAGATATGCATTGCTAGTTAGCGGGTTTGGTCAACAGAAAATACTGTCTCTGCAAAATGCAAAACTTTACAAGGCCACAAATTCTTAATGCTAGAAGGCAGACTGGTGTTTAAAGTGAGATGGCTATATGTGGATCTATAGGAGGCTGTTTGTGCGACCAGAGACAGCGATAGATAGCGGGAAAGGACACATGAAAGGCAGGAGAATAAGAAAAGAAAGGCGCTGGGGGTGCAGGAGATAAGAAGGGAGAGCCCAGGAGAGCAGAAGTCAAATGGAGCGATTGGAGAAGAAATGAGAAGCTGAATAGGATGCAGAGATGAGAACATGGGGGCAATGACAGAAGAACGGAAATGATGGATAGGCAGACACAGACTGATTATAAAACCTCCAAATTATCTCTGATCTGTATATAAAAGACACGTTTGTTTTGTAAGCTAAGCTGGTGCAACATGTTACACTGTAGGACTATCCATTTATCATAACAAAATCACAATTTTGACTCAAGCCTCTGCGCAACTCAGGTAAAAAAAATGAATCTGCTGCCAGCATTAGCATGGAGATCCATTCCCCTCAAACAAGCTCATCAATCTTTGGTCTACGATATGCTGAAACCTGACGATGCACTACCTCATGCTTCAACATATTTTCTCCATGGACAGACAATGACAGGTACAGCATTCTAATAACACATATATTTCAAACCATGGTAGTGGCTTTGTGAGACTACACAGTGGGCACAGCTGGGCGTAGAGCTAAACGCTATCGTCAGCATGCTAAGATGCTCA
Organism: Labrus bergylta; assembly: GCF_963930695.1. Lineage (NCBI taxonomy): Eukaryota > Metazoa > Chordata > Actinopteri > Labriformes > Labridae > Labrus > Labrus bergylta. Next base: position 9,236,463 of record NC_089209.1, on the reverse strand, counting down.
AAATGACATTTTGAAATGCTGAAGTCTGCTCATTAGTGAGCGTTATCATGAAAGCTTTCACTAATTAGCAATTGACATGAAGTACATAGTGGCTCCAGAGATTCTACTATTTCTAATGATTAACTCTCTCCCTCATGCACTACAGTAAATATGGCCTCTTCACCACTGTTGAGGTGAAAATTCACATCTCAAGAGCCTACTCTCCCTCGGGTCAATCCTTCCCCCTCTCAATGGTGGGCACATATTGCAACAGCCCCAGATAACTTCTTCAATTTGGGCCTGATAAGACCCCATGTCCACCTGCAAAATGTCCCCAAGCCTGGCTTATCGACAGGTTCTCTATTTCAAGCTCCATCTCGACAAATCATTAAGGCTGCGATAAGATGCAAGAAAGCCCTCCAGCTAGCATCACAGGGTTGTGTTATGTGTAATTGTTTTCCTACAGGTGCCAGTGAGAAAGTGAAATATGAACCACCGAGTTCAGATTGAAGGCTAATTACACGCAGGGACCCTGCAAGACCCTTGACTGGCAGGTACGTGCATTTGATCGATCCCTGCACACGGTGGAGAAGAGGACCTCTGCTCAGAGGGTTGTCAGTTCAAGTAGATTTTCAATCGCAACGTGTTAAGAAGAGCCAAATATTCACCCTGAAAACCACATTAAATATTGATGTTGGAGTGTGTTTTTTGTCAGGATAATGTTTTAAGTTTATGAGATTAGCATTCACTGTACAAATGTACGACCCTGAGTCAGATTATGCAACAACCGGAGGCTCCAACTCAGAAACATGTGCAGGTTTCCTCAGTGAAGACTATGAATCCTTTTCCGTTGTTGTTCATGATGAGTGTTGTGCAACGAGCCTCAGTTAATAAATAATGGACAGCACTTCTGAAAAGATGATTCTCATCTCTCTCTCTCTCTCTCTCTCTCTCTCTCTCTCTGCAAGTAGAGGATTACTGTAAATCAGAGGAGCAGGTTGTTTACTGAGATTGAGTCATGTGATTTCTTGGCAATGAAACCTTTGAACAATAACCTGCTGCTGCTGCTTCGTTGGCTGCCAAAGAGCTTTAACTGGAATTGCATAGTCCTGCTTAGCCAGTGAATTCACACTTTGTTTTCGCTGTAGCAGCACAAACGAGGGCTCTGGCAGACTGAATCTTTTTTAGCTGTGATAGTCAAAATAAGGACCATAGGTTTTTTTTTTTTTTATTATTGTTAAGGAAGCATTTTTTTTTATTGTTAAGGAAGCAATCATGATAATTGAAGCCATCGTTGAGCACTGCTGATGTGTGTGTGTGTGTGTTGTAGTGTGTGTTGGAGTGTGTACCTACCTGACCAGTGTCCTGTGGTGGCCCCAGAGCGGTCAGTGCACGTGTTACTGACGGGCAGGAAGACGGTCTCCCAGCCTCCGGGGGCGTAGCGCCAGTTGTGCGACTCGAGGATGAGCGTGCGCTGGGTGCCGTAAGCGATCATGAAGCAGTAGACGACATGGTGGAGCTGGCAGCCGTAACCGCAGCCCTTATTGATGTTACACACCAGCTTCCTCGCCTTACTGCAGTCTGGGGGGTTCTAGGTGGGAAGACAGGAAGGAATGTTTCAACATTTTTTTATTGCTTGACCTTGCTCCTGTATCTCTCACAGCCCTTGCTCTCCGACGTGTAATAACACATGGCTGATATTGTTTCCTTTGTTCCCCATACCTGTCGGTCTCGAGCTCCACTTCGCTCTAATTTTACACCTCTTCACTCGATTTCTCCTTTTCCATTCTCCATTCACCTGCTTTCCCTGCTTCTCTCCCGTGATAACCTTGCAAGTTGCTTTTTAAAAAAAACCCATCTACATTTTTCCCCCCCCACTTACCTTCTTATTGTTGAAGGATAAAACTGGTGATGTTCTATATTTCTATTTCATGGTATCATCTGTGCAGTCAAATCCACATATATCTTTATTACACTATGGAAAACCCCATATATGAGAAGAACCTCAAAGCTACAGTCCAAAGCTTTGTCATGTTATCCCTAAGCTTTTAAAAAATAAAACAATTACATGTGACCAGTTTGTCGGATCAGTCGGCTTGAGACGGAGAGGGCAAATGGCAAAAGAATTGTAAAATGGACTAATTGTTGCAATCTTTTCCTTGGACTTGTTGACAATCTAGAACATCGGCAGCCTTATCCCATAACTTTCCTTCTGTTTTAATCTGTCTTGTTCCCTTTTTTCTATCTTTGTATTTTCATGATGCCTCTCTAATTTCTTCCCTCTCTCCCTCTCTCTCTCTCTCTCTCTCCCCCTCTGATCGTCTCCCTCCTTTCCTGCCCCCTCCTCTCCTCCCGCTCGTTCCCTATAAATTAGCTCCACTATCAAACAAAGTCTGAGGGGAAGAATACCAAATGAGAAGCACTGGAGGAATAAACAAGGTCTTCTCTTTTCTGCATAGAAAATAGTTGGGGGGGGGGGCTGAAAAAAAGTGAAAAACAACAGAGCGACACACGCTGTGTTGTCGATGAGTCGCCGGGCGGATTGGGTTTCGCTCCGCAGCCGGTGTGAGCGACTCCGCAACTGTTCGTGCCAACCGGCTTCCTAAACAGCAATTACTGGCTGATGGGAGTGTTTTCCTCATTAGGCTGCTGCAGCTGTGGATGGTTCACAGTAATCAGGGCGCACGGCACCCACCGGCTAACGCTGCCTATCACGCGCCAGCAGGAGAGGAAGAGGAAGAGGGGTAGGTTGAGGGCAAAGGAGGGCAGCTAAAGAGGGAAAAGAGATACAGAGAAGAAGAAACAAAATGAGAAAAAGATGAAATGAGAAAGGGAAAGGAAGCAGTATAAAAAAGGAGCAAGGAGACAAAGTATGAAAAAGTGAGATGAGGGGCTTCTTTATGTCTTATACAACCACAGCTCCTTCATAATATTAACAGAGTACAGCAGCCATACAGCCGACAGAACTCGCAGGTCTTCCCTTTGAGTAACAGGCTGCTGCTTCACTACTACCCCCACAGGTCTAAGCTGACTTACTGTACTAATCATCTACAGCAGCGTCCTGACAAAAGAACTCTCATAAAGCTTTTCTTTTGACAGAGCTCCACATTGGAGCCACAACCTCCGTATGAGATCAATGTGTAACATGAGCGGCGCAGTGTGTAGGCCATCGTTGGATCCCCGGGGGTCGATAACCATGAGGCTGGCTTGATTTTGATAAAGCTGAGAGAGGAAGATTTGTTTGAGAAAGATTTGTGCACAAAAGGGCTGCGTTAAATGCCTTTATAAAGGATGTGCTTTTTGAGGGTGAAAAAAAAGACACAGCTAAGTGATGCAGTTCAGAGAGTCTGAAGGGATGTTGTTTATGTGCGGGGGGGCGGGGGGGGGGAATGGTGGAGACGACTGGATACGAGAAATAGAATGTCAAGCTCAGGTAATTATCTGCTGTGATGCCCGCACTGGAAACAGCGATGGTAAATGAAAGGAAGCAGCATACGCTTGAAGAAGTCCAGCGTTAAGGCTCCTCTTCAATTTGTATAGGTTTGTTTTCACGGAGTATTGAAATATATATCCGGCTAGAATAAATGTATGATATGCCTGACGGATGCCTTTGAAGGGAAAAACACCTGTTGTGTGCAGGTTGTGACAATTTTACACCTGAAGAAGAAACGGAGAGTCCTCTAGAGGAGGGGTTGTCAACTGGTCCAGCTTCAGGACCCACTAACAAGTCCTTCACAGATGAATTGCAACCCAAATCTCTGCAATTTTTCAACCGATGTTCTGAAAGATTGTGCAGTTTGGATCATGGTAGAAAATATGGAACAAAACAAAGAAATGGAATTAAACAAACAAGTTTAAAAAGCACTTCATAGATGATTTGACAGTTTGACACAATCGCGACCCATTGAAAACAGCTCCAGGACCCACTTTTGAGTCCCGACCCACCAGTTGAGAACCACTGCTTTAGAGGGATTCTATTGTTACTGAAACCGCTAACTTTGACAATAACTGATCCTTTAAAAAGCTAGATGAAAAAGTCAAATATTAAAATCAGGCTAAAAGATTGAATCCAGATTTTAAGCTGATCAAACACACTTATTCTTTCTTTTCACTATTAAAAATCAGACTTCACCCACTTCATGTTTTGCATCTTGCAGATCATGCATCCATCTCATTGTGTCTCGCTTGTTTTTGTCTTTTTTTCCTCTTCTGCTACGCACATGGTATCCACAGAAGTATGCACACACTACACAAGATAAAGCAAACAAAAGACAGCCACATTTCCACACCAGATATAATCACAGGCTCTGTGTTCGAACACGATGTCACCTGCTTCATAAGTCTTCAACATCAAAAATATATTTGATTGGAGGATTGCTCTCATCCTACATTTCTTTTGCTCAGTTATAAAATGATACACCAGTAGTTCATTTTGTGGCAGACAGTTGTCTTCATACATACTAAGCAGATATGAAGCCACATTGGTTGACACTTGTGGTGACTTGTGTCAACCACATTGGCACATTGACACTGTGCATGACATGAATTCATCTTTTTGGTATGTTTTAGGTCTCCACCTTCAGAGAACTATCCATCACAATCAATGAGAGATATTCTCTGGTGTAAAAGAAGCACTTTAAATACCATTTTTTTAATCTACAAAATTGGCTCCGTCCTTTATACCGGTGCCACCAATATACCAATATGAAACGCTGAAACCCACTGCGGGTGCAGTCGCCCCCATCACATACAGCACACGACCTGACGAGATTGAAAATGAGTCCCCCTTCATTGTGTTATGCGAGCTGTGCTGGGACAGGGTTTAACCCCTGAAGAGGACCAGGAAGGCAGCGCCACTTTAATCGTTTCTGTTTCATCAATTTCTCATCATGGGGTCACAATCCTGCAGCTAAAGAAAGAAGAAAGCAGTGGCATACTGTTAAGTCAATAAAGCGTATGGAGTGCAGGATGATTGAAAGACTCCTCAATTAAAGTCAATGACTCGCGGGCTGTGGGTCGGTACTTTACAACTATCATTGTAGGCTGAGAGCTCAACTACCGTACTGTAGCTAGTAGGTGTGCATACGAAGTGAAAAAAAGATAGTTTGATAAGAACTACACAGCTGTGAAGAAAGTACACGCTGAGGACTTTGCTGAAGAAATCATAATGAAGGAAGTCAGTTTAAATCTTGTTCTCGCTGGGAGACCCCCAAAGACAGAATGTGTCTTACATACCGTATTTTACAGTCGCTTAATTTTTTATTCTGACGTATGCTGATGAAAGTTTAGCTTCCTTATTTTACTGTAAATGATGCTGATGATAGCAGTGTAAACGGTTATGAACTTGTGGATGAACAACTGAAAAATGTGCTGAAAGAAGCTAAAAAAAAGCTCTTCAGAGGCTAGGGGAATCGCTGAGTCGTGTTAGACTTCCCTTTATGTTCACGACTATGTACAGGCTCACAGATTGACACTGAGTCATGTGGTAAGCTGTTAAAATGAAAGTACTCCCCATCGCCGCTTTAGGATAAGCTCATTGAGCGACACATGACCCATGGGAAACGTAGTGCCAAAAATTGCATGGATCAAAGAACTTGCTTACGATCAGTCAGGTCCTCTACATGCAGGCTTATCACACAAAAAAAAAAAAAATAGATGAAAAGCGTGTCGGACAGAAGTCCATCTGAAGAAGCCAGACATGCTCAGTGAATGTTGAGTGGACAGATGGAGCAGAAGCAGAGATGGAGTTAGTTAAACCTGGAATGAAGGGAGAGACTGGTGCGGGTGGCAGAGACAGCAGGAGGGGAGGGAGGAGTCTGTCTGTGTGTGTGTACATTTATATGTGTGAGTGTGTGAGAGAGATAGCAAGAGACACACACACACACACACACACACACACACACACACACACACACACACACACACACACACACACACACACACACACAGGGCATCTCTTTGTGCATGAGTATGTACATCAATCTTGAGGCAAAGGGTATATCTGTGCGCCAATTTCTTGCTTAGGTGTGGGTGAATCCATCTGTGCACAACTCTGTGTGTGTTTGTGTGTGTGTGTGTGTGTGTGATGAATTAGTGATGGCAGCTGGTGGAGCGGTGTGATCCCTCAGCGGTGGTGACAGCAGCTGTTAGTGGTGCTGTCTCCGCCCAGCCAGACTGACTGGGTCCTCTTCATCAAACACACCGGCTCATTAATGCTGCAGGGGCCCGGTGCCGCACCACATCACCCCAGCCGGGCAGCACTAGAGCTGGGGAAGGGGAGTGAGGAGGCTGGGGGTGAGTGGATGTGTCACACGGGTCTCAGGTTGTGTGTGTGTGTGTGTGTGTGGAGCTGTAAGCATATGTGCATCTATCTCATCCTGTGTCATGTACTTTGTACGGCGGAGACGTTTTTTTTTTGCATGTCTGCATACCTGTCTGCCGATCTGTCATTACGCAAGTCAGAACGTGTGTGTCTATGTGCTTTGGCGCATGTGTGCGTGTTTTCTGTGTGTCACTAAACCGCTGACAAGCAACAAGAATCCCGCTTGTCAGATCCAACTGCTGGAACAGTCTGCTATCACACACCTCACCTGCTCGTCGTGGGAACTGATGCTGACAGTTATGGATGGTGCAAATGAGACGAGCAAGTGTGAAAGATGTCCTGAAGAACGCATATGCCCGCTTGTACGTGTGAGGGGAAACATTCACAGTGTGTAGATGACTCTATAAATGTGTGTGTATGAGTGAGGGAAGGAGAGAGAGGGAGAGAGAGACAGAAAGAGAGACAGAGAGAGAGAGAGAGAGAGAGTACAGGGCCAGTTGGCGACTCAGCAGGTGCGTCTGTAGATACCTGTAGGTAGGTGATTCTGTTCTGGACCAGATCCGACAGGTCTTTAGCCTCCTTCACTCTCCACTCGCCCACTCCGTCCGCCTGGCTGAGGTAGTACAAGTCTGTCATGATGGACCTGCAGACACACACACACACACATTTCAACACATTAACTAAAAAGGAACAGAGTCAATGCTTGCAACAAAATCTGAGTTGTTTTTCTTCCGATTTTAAAGCTATGTATTAAGGATGGGCATATACAGCAAACTGAAAGAGTAATTGATTACTCGCATATTAGATATATTTATCACCATATAAAAATAGGTAAGACGGGGGGCCTCTTGGACCCCCTCCCTGGCAGCTGCTTTAATGTGGTATCCTATGTTTTCTGTGGAGTGTCGCTCATTACTGCGTGTCTGCAGGACAGTTCCCAGTTCAGACTAAAAAGGATAAGTGATGGTAACATATGACTCCGCAGTGAGAGCTGTCCATGACTCTGTCGTAACAGCCTCCTTGTTGACATCATTTAGCTACGCTTTCCTCATACATCTTTTTTTACTTTCATAGCTGTTGTCGCTCGACAAACGCCAGCCGCTCACGGGAGCTTTCTCCTTCTATGAAAACTTAATGGAAACATATCTCCAGTACCATTTTAGTTACCAACTAGATCTTCTCCGCTCTGTTATCATCAGAAGGACGTGTGCTAACAGGGCTAGAAAATGAGGTTACATGTGACTGCCTGCTGTCTGTCCTCACTGGGCTCTTATGTCCTTCAAGTGTACATGGTTAAACACCATCAACACCACTTCATGTTATCGTTGTCTTTTTTCATCACAATACTCAAAGACATGGCTGTTCCTGTTCACGGCTGACATGCTGCATGTCACATTAAATGAGTTGAACTATTGAAGCCTAAACAATACGTGTTACTCGAATATCGACGGCAACATCAAGCATCACGCCCCTACAGTGTATTATTTTACACTCTCATTTTTTGTGTGTGTGTTTCTGTGTTCATGCCGATCAATTCTCCCGTCCTCGTCTGAGAGCAGTCGAGTCAAACGCCTCTTTCGGCTCACAAAAATAGTTGAACCGCAATGCATCATGGTATGTATTGCTATGATAGTGACCATGGGTTGTGCACAGGTGGTGCATGCATTGTTGGATACACTATACTATATATTACGGTATGATTATGCTCACTGAGAATTCAGTGAATAGTGAGTGATGATGTTGGACACAGCCACTAAGAATATGAGGGAGGGGTTCAGTACCGAGTTCATAGATCTCAATATAACTAAAAGAGGTAACTTGCAAAATAAGAGCGAAAGAAATGTCTGTATGACAAAAATATACACGACAAAAATACTCACAAGATTTACACGAGTTTGACAAATACACATAAATATAAAGAGAGAAACGTTGTGTTTGGATCCATTAAAGTCAAGCTAGAAAACATTGTTCCCTTGTATATATGGTATGGAAAGATTATGTACATACTGATTATACTGTGATAAGTTTGTCTTCCAGGTTCCTGGCACTCAAAGCCCGACCAAGGACCTGGTTTGGGCTCAGTCCAAATTATATTCACTCTAATTGGGAGAGGTAGGCTGCTGCAGTACCACAGCGGGGCTGTGTATCAATATGTCGAGAGGATCAGAGCGGACTCAGCTCTGTTTGTGGTGTGCAGGTGCATCATAATCCAAACAGGAGGAAAATGAGAGCTATAGTGTGTGCATGTAAAAAAATAAAAATAAAATAAACAGAGGAGAACGAGGCATGTGGAGCTGCACCTGGAAGACAAACTCATCTCAGGAGGAGGAAGTTATTCTGCAAGGCAGTAATAACAGAGTCAATAAAGAAATGTCTGATTGATTTCTAAATCACTGCAATGTTTCATGGATCTTCAAAAGATCAGTGTTAAAAGAAGGAGACCACACACTATTGTATGCATGTTGGGTTGCACAGCAAATAGCTGACATGCTCGGTGATGACAGATGTGGGCTTTTCCCTCTAAACTGTACAGAAAAAAAGACAAGACAACCAAAGAAAAACAACTATCAATAATTCAACAGGACAACATAAGCAGTAATACATTTAGGGAAACAGCAGCAACTTCTTTTTCAGTCCAGAACGGCTTGTTATTATCTAAAGCATGTGACTGCTGCGAGGTCTATTCAGATCACACAATGTCCTCTGCTCTATTTTATCGGTTTCTTTTTTGACCTGAATAAATAAACTTTGATTTCTTTTTTTTTACTTTGGAAAACATGTTTTGTCTAACTGGGATCCATGTCGGATTTCCTCTTTCCCGTCTTCATGTCTCCCATTGAGCTGGACAATTGAGAACATCAATGGGCAGTGAACAATATTGACTGAGCAGCAACTCAACACAACAAGTGGAGTGTTACTGCTCATACTACACACCACTATTACTGACAGTGTAGCTATGAATCTTATTCATTGCTTGTTACCGACCTCCTTGGCCCGTACACTTTATCTAGGCCACTTAGATCGTCCGACACGGGCCTCCTGGCTGCACGGCTCAGGCTCAAAGGTGATCAAGCTTTTGCATTCAAAGCCGCTAAACTGTGGAAGAGCCTCTCCCATTCCCCCTCTGCCCCCACACGCAAAATGATGATTTCTCATTGATATTTATCGTCTCGGTCTCGACCCCTAAATGTCTTGGTATTTCCTTGTTCTCTGAGCAATCTGCTCTCGGGTATGTCTTGGTCTCCGTTACTATGGTCTTGACTACAACACTGGTCAACATTATCAATATGGCAACCGCCATTGTTGGGCTTCAAAATGCCTCTTCAGAAACCAATGGGTGACATCACTGAGGATAGGTCCGTGTTTATACAGTCTATGAAATTTACACAACAAATGCCAGCCAGCGCAGCTCCAAAAGTTCCTACAGCACATGTCACTTTTAATAAAAACTTCCATCACCAGACAGCAAATATTTACAGTATACTGCGTGTGGAACATTACCGGGGCTCAACATGCTTTCAGGATAATTTTAGAATAAGTGTCATTACTGTCAAGCCGACTGACGACGTCAGCGTCTTTCTGGTGGCTTGGCTCTTTTTTGGATTAAGTCTGCCATCTGCAAGCTTCTGACAGTGAATTTGTATACACGTCAAAGACTGCCAAATATCGTGACCAACCACTCAAGGCATCCCCAAGGGCGCTGAAGTATGCAGCTGAGGGCAGAAGCAAACACATCACACACACTCACACAAACATAAACACTTATGCAAGCTTAATTTATTACTCACATCTCCGACCCAAATCAGTCACATCCTGTGTGGCTGAGGATCCTTATGTATGTATTCAGTAGTGCATGCGCAGAGATGCACACACACACACACACACACACACACACACATATAAAGCAGATAATTGAAGGGTGCAGCATTTCTACAGTGCAGCAGGGTGAATAGTGCCTTTCTCCACAACTAACACTGTATCATTACTCATTGTCCCAATTTAAAGCGGGAACCACAGTGTGTGATGAACAATGTCAAACTCCCCTTCAGGAGCGCACAGGGGAGCCATCAGCGCACCTCTGAGGGAAGGAAAAGCAAACCTGGCCGGCGGCAGATCTTAACAAGACGAAACCAACAGACAGGCCCCTGAGGGATTTAGCAGCGGGACAGCGGGAACACCAAACAGCCATGAAGTGCTGCGCAGTCCACACATCACTGTGTATTGGAGGTGTGTAGAGTGCACCCAAGTGTAATGTGTGGTCTTGGACATATGTGAAGCTGGTGGGCTTCCACAGTGCTTCTGATTGGCTCAGACTGCAAACGGTGAGCCTGCAGTCTTGGCAGCAGAGCAGAGCTGCTCGGAGTTCTGACGATGCACCAAAAGGGAACGGGTTTTTGGAAACATGAAAATCAGCCAGCAGCCAGGTGAAGCAGAGGAAGTTTTTAACTGGCCCACATGTCTATATCATGTTCCTCTATGGACTATTGTGATCCACTTAGAGGTAATTACTCACCTATAACATAACAGCTTTAGCTAACAGCCCAGTTCTTCCTATTGCATGTTCCAAAACTCTGCTGTCCTTAACATGACTTTGGGATTAAGCCCATTTTATTTCTCTAACACAATGCAATGCTTCTATTTAAAGCTCCTGTGAGTTTCTTTAACTGGTTATGAAACAGACGGAAATGTGTAGTGATGCCTCTTTATGATCAACAAAAGCAAAGAAGACCATCAACCAAAGATTTAATATCACTTTTCAGGCCTGTAAGCACTATGTGGCGGGTGTCAGGTGTGATGATTGACAGCATGCTGGAAAACAGCCTTTGTTTGTTTGTTTTTGCACAGCAAAGATTCACCATGAGGGATATAATTAACAGTTAAAAAAATGCAGACACTCTACCTAAGCTAGTGCTGGATGAGATCTGCATAGAGATAAGGTACCACTTTATCTACGGGGGGGGGGGAGGGGAGATTCAACACAAACCACATAAATGTCACTTCAAGGTTACATTTGAAACTCTTCTCGAGATTTCAATCTTATCAAAGAACACAATGTTATTCATAGTTATTAGCAGATGGAGTTTGATGGTTGAGTAGCAGATGTTTTAACTTTCCGGTTGATTGAAGTTTCTTTTTTTAATAAAGTTTATTTTGGGGCTTTTTATGCCTCCCTTTTCTAGAGACAGGGCAGTGGATGGAGTCAGAAATCGAGGAGAGAGAAGGGGGGGGGGGGGGGCGACGATGACCCCCACCCTGGGGACCTAAGTATCCACACATGGGGCATGCGCACACCAATCACCAGGCCACCAGAATTGAAGTTTGATTGAACACTGAACTCAGCTAGTTTATTTACACTCCTTTTACTTTTTCTTTTCACCAAGAACTGGTGTCGAGAGACTCTTTGATATAAATGTTTAACTACAGAATAAGCTACACTGATCAGGTGTTTTATTACAACCTGTTCTACAGTATTTTGATACAATCTTTAGTACCCGCAGAGGGGTATCGTTTCCTTCATTTCCTGTCAAACACCAAATCAACTTTGAACAGCTGCTCTGTTGTAGATTTCTCTGAACTTCCCCGCCGTTTCCTTTCAGCTATCAATGAAACAATCTGAAACTCAAAGCGGCGATCATTTTCACTGGAACAGCAGGTAACTCACTGCATACTTTATTAATGTTCTACTTTTTTTTTATTTAACTTGTAAAATGTTTGGGAAACCTAACTCGCTTTCATGAGCACGAGTGCTGCTTTTAATCGAGTTAAACGTTTTATTGCTCTCCCTGCCTCTGAACCTATCTCTGCTACACACACACACACACACACACACACACAGAGTTCCACGTGTTCACTCTCTGTGTGTGTGTGTGTGTGTGTGTGTGTGTGTGTGTGTGTGTGTGTGTGTGTGTGTGTGTGTGTGTGTGTGTGTGTGTGTGTGTGTGTGTGTGTGTGTGTGTGTGTGTGAGACGGGTTGAGGAATCAGTCTTCGGAAAGCAGCTTAGGCAGCGACAACTGAGACAATAGACACAGTAAAGCACTTCAGCTGGATTACAATGAACCTCTTGGCTAAGTGACACCGGGCTGTTCTTCATTCAGGTGAATGGAAGGCCAGCCATCCAGTTCACAGACGGGGTGTGCCTGTGACCTTTGCCCGCGACTTTTGCCCGCTTGTTTCCCTGAAAGTACTGCGAGTGCTGCTTTCAAGTACTCCATTAAATAGTTTCCACTTTTGACATCATCAGCAGAAAAAAAAAAAGGCTAGAGGTGGTGAACAGCAGCCTGTGAGTCACTAAACAACTCTGAATGCCTCCAAAATAAAGAAAGGAGATTAAAGGTTCTGATACACTTGCCGTGAGGATCCTGAGCTCTCTCTATATATATATATATATATATATATATATATATATCTCTCTCTCTCTCTCTCTCTCTCTCTCTCTCTCTCTCTCTCTCTCTCTCTCAGTGGTGCATCTCAGGTTCTAAGTTTATAAATGAGTCTTTGAATAGAAGAAAATATTTTAATTTAACTTCACACCGTCTTACTTTCAAAACAACATTTATTGGCAACATTTCGGGGGCTAACACTTAATCAGGCTAACAAGTCCAGATCGGAAACAATGACTGTTTTTATGCAGGTCAGACTTTGTCGTACCCAACACACCTGTCTTATGAAATATATGTGCAAACTATTTTTATAATCCAAACCTTTTCCCTTACAGCAAGGTTAAAATAGAAGCAACAAAACTTCATTCTTTCAAACTCTTCCTTGGGTGTTGCTTTGGCCTCATTTAGGAGAACTTGAGCACACGTTTTTTTCTTGTTTTCTAACATAATTCTTCTGACGACAGGAAGTTGATGCAAAATAAAATGCAGAATGTTCTGATTTGAATTGCAAAGTAAGTATGGAGACCCATACTTGGGTGTCGGGGGGTTCAATCCCCAGCTCCTGCAGCCACATGTACGATGTGTCCTTGGGTAAAACACTTAACCCCAAGGTGCTCCCGCTACCTGACAGGCTGCATATACATGTGCATGAATGGAATTTGCTAATACTGATGGACACTTTACATATCAGCCTCTGCCATCAGTGTGTGAATGTGTAGGTGTGACATGCGATGTACAAGTGCTCTGAGTAATCAGAAGACTGGGGAAAAAAAAGCTATACAAGCTCAAGTCCATACATCATTTAATGTTATATATCAAAAAAACAAATAAAGCGATTACCAATCTAGAAAATGCACTCCAAACTGATGCTTGTTCTATTACAGTCACATGATCTGTGATACGAGTACAATTAGGTTAACACCAATAAGAACCGAGGTTCAGCGTGGAGGGCTTTACAAACCGGTTGTACCAATGACTGCTCAGTACAATCACTTAAGCCCATCAGGAGCTAGAAATGATTGACCTAGATAGTGATTCCTGAGACTGAGCATCACAACCAATACTCTTGATAAAGAAATGTTTGTTAGAAAGCTCTCAGACCACTATTACAGAAAGGTATAAAAGGAATTATATTCTGGAGGACTCAGTTTCCATCAGCCAGGTCTGTCTTGACCTTCTCTCTAGAGGGCTGTTCACTGAGAAATTGCAATAATAACACCAGTCAATCTGTATTTTTTTTACTCTCCTTTCAGTGTCTGCTTTGCCCATGATTTAAGTCCCTTTGGAACATTTTGACATTTCCACTTGTGTCCGCCTGAGACTATATATTCTGCCCACCTCTCCTGGTGTCCCAGGTCCTGCAGCAGCGTGTCAGCGTACTTCTGCCTCTCGCTGGTCTCAATGTTGGCCAATTTCTTCACCTCGCTGCGCACAAAGTACCAGAACTCCTTAACGCCGTTCTCCACTCTCCTCCTCAGCTCCTCCTGAGTGGGCCCCGGGCCTGTGTCGGGGTGTGGGGGGGGGGGGGGGGGGGGGGGGTGGGGTTAGGTGAGAAAGAAAAAACACAGCTCAGAACAAAACCAAACACCGATACTCAGCTGGCAGCCTCACATTTGAAGCACACGTATGATCTTAAACAATGAATCAATGAGTTTTTTTTTATTTTCAAAGCAGCTCTGTTGTGAATACAGCTGGAAGGAACGAGGAGCGAGAAGACGCCAGGAGCTTTAGGAATGTTTGAGCAGGAGATTATGTGAGCTAAACAAGCTAACGGCTTTGAACAATGTTTCAGAAAATCACCGTAAAAAAAACTTCCTTCTTTCACACTCTGTCCTCAGGTGTTGCTTTGACCTCATTAAGGAGCACTTGAACACTCCCCCCCCACCTCCCCCCATTTTCTCACACAATTCTAATAACAGGAACGAACTCTATACCCCTCCCGAGCCGAACAATGTGGAGAGACCCCCATGGACACCACAGCTGCCTGCTCTGGTTTCTGAAGCTGAGGAACACAACACACACAAAAAAAAAAAAAAGCGAGGGAAGGGAAGGACAGCCTCAAGCAGAATGAGAGGGAGGTGTTGGTGTAGAGGGAAAAGCTTTTTTATTTTTTTATCTCACACTCTTTCTCCTCTCTCTCTCTCCATCCTTCGATGGAAATAAAGCTGGAGGGTATTTTTAGATTTTTCTTCCCCTGCGGCAAGATGGAAAGGCTGACCTCGAGCTGCCCTCCTCGCTCACATGTCCTTCTTTATTTTCTCTCTGTCGGCCTCTTTTTTTTCTCCTCTCCCTATGCTTCCCGGTCTGCCATTGGGGCATTCACACTCTTTGCACTTCATTCACACATTTCCCCTCTACCCTGACAGCTTTCCTGCCCCTCTGACCGCTGCTTAGAGTGGCAAGTGCGCACCTAACCCTGCCTATTTGACTGCACGGCCCTGCCATCATTGCAGTTGAGCCGCCGCAGGTTTACCAACTGACTAGACGGAGAATACTCCGCCGGAGGGGAAAGCTCACGGAAGCCTTTGACTGCTTTAATACCATATATAGTCATCCTCCCTACCTTAAAAAAAATCAATCCTCTCACATTTCTGAGGGGGCCGTGCCAAATCCTAGCCTGCAACCTTTTCAGACGCCGGTGCTCTGCTTACCGTCTCCAGTGAGTTTCTGGAAGCTGTGGATCTTCTGTTTGGCTCTGGTTAGCTGGTCCTCCAGGGAGCGTAGTCTCCCAGCAGCCAGGGAGCCGGCTTCTGCCTGACCCTCTGGTATCCTTGGAGAGAAAAGACACAGGAGAAGGTGGGGTGGGTGAGCATGTGTGCACATCGATAGATGGCAGAGAATGCAAAAATGTCTTACTGTGCAGAAAAAAAGCCCTCCTGAAGTTCCAAACCTGTATCACAGTATTCCCCCAAAACAAATCTAATATGACAAATAATTCTGTGAAATTGCAGCCAGTGATAATTATTTTTAATACTAAATTATGTGAAAGAATTATGCACATCATAAGTCTTCAAAGACCAAACAGACATCTTTGAGTTGCTCTTTTACTCTGAGTACCAAAAACCAAACCATGAATTGAAATCAAGCAGAGTGAAACAGAAATCATATAATTTTGCAACTTCTTTAACATTTTTTATTTCTATATTTCATCAAATGGTAAAACAATAAATTCAGTTGCTGTCAAAGAAACTGCTTTGGCTATAATTGTATGCAAAACACACCTTATCAGAGTTAACACATATTTCCAATGCAAAAAAAAAAAAGGAGATAAGAAGACAGGAATCAAATTAGCACAATGTTTCACTAGTCCTGTTCTTGTCACACCATTTTTAAGAATCAGCAGTAACGGTTTAAAGTAAGCTGTATAGAAGTGTGAAGGTTTTCATCTTCTCTCCGTCATCATCATTAAGCATCCCTACCACTGACTGGATGATGTGCACGCCACTAACT
Organism: Labrus bergylta; assembly: GCF_963930695.1. Taxonomy (NCBI): domain Eukaryota; kingdom Metazoa; phylum Chordata; class Actinopteri; order Labriformes; family Labridae; genus Labrus; species Labrus bergylta. The sequence continues at coordinate 9,220,331 of NC_089209.1, read as the reverse complement.
TTACTGTAATTAGAAACGCATGGAGGCTGCTCGGCAAATGTTGTGAAATTCCTCTAACGCCATCAATAAAAATCACACTCTGGATACATCTGCAGAGAAATGCTGCGGGGGCCACACATTTGCACAACTCCGCTCTATTTTTTTGTTTTTTTTACATCTTCATCATCTTAGTTTAATTAGTCGTTAACGAGGTGCAGGAGTTTGGAGGATGAGTGAGAATGTTTATCAACCAGAGAGGCACAGCTCAGACTCATATGTGCTGGTGATTCCATTCTCATTTGGGTGATTTCAGACTTTAAAGTTGTGGTGAACGCTGAGTTGTGACTGCTGGCATCTCGTGGAGTTGGCCTGTAAAAATATGTTTTTATTTGCTGAGGCACCTCCGTTTAGACTCATGGAGACCTGTACGTGTTTCTTTTTTTCCATCTTTGTTAGGTTCATCCATGAAACTTTAACAATACATTTTGAGGGAAATTTTAACCTCTTGACAAACAGTTACATCACGACCGCCTGTCAATCAGATCAGCCACTAATGTGAAAAACGTTTATCCTTCATCAAATCCAAACGGATGAATTATCAACCCCCGCCGGCCGCCCTGTACAGTGTGGGTCGATCGAGACATGAGCTAATCACACCGCTATTGTTTTTTTTAAGGCTTGTAAACTTGCTAATTTCCACTCTAAAAACCAGCGTCTTTGAATGTGTGTGTATGTGACTTCTGGTGCTTCTGCAGCCAGCCTCAAGTGGACAATCAATGAACTGCAGGATTTTGCACTCCCGCATCACCTTCAATTTTTTAACCCAAGAGGCTGCCTCTTGGTTATGATACGACACGGAATGATACTAAACGACAGAACAACAACATGTGATACGATACGCCTTATTGTCCCCTTGGTATAATTTGTCTTGGACTCAATCTGTTACCTTTGTCTGCACCCTGCTGCTCTCAGTCTTTGTGTTACGGTGCGTCAGTTCTCTTGCATGTGTGTTGTGTTTTATTGTTTTGTCATGCTGCTGCTGCTACTTTTACTGTTTACTGTTTACTGTCATTTACTGCTATGTCCCTCAAATCGCCCCTCAGGGATCAATTAAGGACTCTATCAATGTGTTAAGTTAAGCATTCAAAAATAAAGAGCTGCTACAAACAGCTATTCAAGAGCAGTAAACGGATTAAATATAATTGCTAACTGTACTTAACTATTTATCGGTAGCTGCACTGGAAAGCCCCTTTCATTATCAGTGTGTGCTGCTGCAGTGGACATGCTGCTCTTCAATGTGTTTAGTGAGACTGAAAGATGTGCTGTTAAGCAAACATATGCTAAGCTAACAAAACACTTAATTATATCTACGCTATGATTAAATCCATACCTTTATTGCCCCGGTTTGTGTAGCTACACTTTGCTAAAAATGTAAACATGCATTATAAGAGGTGTAAGCTAAAGAAAATCAAACTTAAATGGTTTGGCAAATTAACAGATGATAATGTTGCACAGCTAATGGCTCATTACATTTGAAAAGATGTTTGGGCACAGATAAAGTCATGTTTTTATACTCCAAATGAATGCACTAAGTGTATCCATATATGAATGCTAAAACTGCTCTTTGTTAAGAGTGTTTACTTCCTGATTAACACAAAGATATAAATATGAATGTTGACGCTTCTATGTCTCACAGCTATGAATAACTACTGAATCCAGAAAACACAAACGAGGACTGTGACAAGCGAAGAACACAGAGTTCAAAACAGCCGTGGAGAGAAAGAAAAAAAAAAAGAGCCGCCACCGACATTACACCCAATCAATTCCTCTGCATAAAACGATTAAAAATGGAATATGTTGGAATGCACAGGGGCATTGGTGAAGTGCTGCAAAGGCCATGTTAATGAGTCATCAAGGCTTGCAAACTCAATTTGCTCGCTGAGTGAGGAACATCAGTCGCTGGCAGGCATAAAGATGAGACTTTTAAAGTTGCAACAGCTCTTCTTGCTGCCCCCCCCCCCCCCCCCTTCCCAGTCTTGGGCCCCTAAGATTCCCTGGCCTCCACCTTCCTGAGCACAAACTGAGCACTGAGCCTCAAAGTCAGGGAAATAACTAAGTGAGGGAAAACGGGAGGATATTGTGATTCCTAGATTATGTAACCCTTCGACCGACAAGGATCCACCTCTCCATACCTTTGTGGCATCACATTTTCTCTTGTGTGGATGTCATAGTGTAGTTTGATGCTTCCTTCCTCCATGGTGCACCAGTTTCAGCTACCAGACAAAGATCCTTTTGAAATGTGACCCATGTGTGTTCCCTTTCCTAATGTGAATGAGAAACTGACTTCTTTTACTGCAAAGTCTGTTAAAACAATATTCAATGAGGACACACCCTAACCTGGTTTAACGCCATTGTACAGGAAGTAGGACTATTTCCACAGTGACATCATTTCCCAGGGTAAAGCAACAGGATATCTCGTTGAACTAGGAAGAAGAACTAGGCCAGACCAGATGACTATAGATGTGGTACAGAGGTTAGATAACCTGCTCTGGAAAAACAAACGCTGCTGAGACACAATGTTGGTGCAGGGAAAACACAAGCATCCCCCAAACCAAAAGATGTAGATATAAAATATATCCAAACACTCAGCTGTATCTAAACCCACAGACACACACGCAGGAAGGAGGCAAACAGTGTGCACAAATACACAAATGATCCCTGACGGTATCTCCAGAGAACCTCAAGCGGAGACGAGACGAGGCAGCTGGATTCAACAGCATCTTAATCAAACGATACGGGAGAGAGAGCAGAGTGGGGGGGGGGGGGGGGGGGGGGGGGAATCTGACTTTTGGGAGGTGGTGCGGAAAGAATTGGGGTGGGGGGGGGGGGAGGATACCGTGCAGTGAAAGACAAGCTATGAAAGCGAGGGGTGATGAGCCCCACCGGCACTGAGCACTGAGCCGGAAAGCAGGTGAGGTTCAGCATGTAACCCAGTTTCCTCTGAAAAGCTGCCCCAGGTGTCGAGGCCTACGCTCCCTCCCCTGCACATGGTAACCACGGAGTTCATGGAGCGATCAGAGACAGGCGAGGAGTCTGAACGGAGGGGGCATAGGTGGCACTGCTGCACTTTCATATCGACCTTGTCAGCAGATATAGTATACATGGACTACAAAGGAAATCCAATGTGGCAACCTGGAAAACCATACATATGTATTTAGATGTAAGGTGCAGATATAGTCAGGCCACAGTATTGACTTCCCATTCAGAAGGAGCTTTGATTTACTGTTTTGAAGTATTGCACTGGAGTTGTTTGGACCCCCCTTCAACACTAAAATACAGTTATTAGCAAGAAAGGCAGTATACGCATTGATCCAATACCTTGGTTTTCTCCAATACACTTGACTTATTTTCCCCCCAGAACAGCTGACTACCTGCATTATAGGTGTCACTTTCTACAACTGTTGTCAACCATATTTACATGCAGCAATTTACCTCTGACACCATGCTTAGTGTGTGAAGCTTAAAAGCTTTTTAATGTTTTACTGCTGTGTCCCAAATTGTAGTCCATCAAATGTGGGGAATCTGGCAAATTGTTATATTTTAAAGGCATCCCTATTTAACAATAACCAAAAAACAAAACAAAAAAAAGATCAGAGAAGATCCAGAGGAGCGTCGCACAGGTCATGTTTCAAGGTAGAGACAGAATATTTATTGGCAGATGAGCTACTGTCAGACAAAGTTCCTTGACTTGTTAGCATTAGCTAGGTAGTAGTGGTTGAATGCTAGCAATGCCTTTTGAAACTATTACAGGACACCATAGATAATGTGTATGATCAGAGACACATTTGTAAAATCAAATAATTGATATATAATCTTAAATACAATCAAAACAGCTAAATGTTAGCAATTAACATGTTTCAAACATTCCTGTAAGCTATCCATTTACAGCTTTCCTATCGAGTCTCTCAAAAAAATTAAAAATTGTATCGTTAGCAACTCCTTAGCTTAGAGTAGTATTTGTTCGTGATGGCTGAATGCTAGCATTAGCTGCTGTCTGCTGGTAGCAAATTCCACATTTCCTTAAGCAACATCATTTGAGCTTCGAACCCAAAGTGTGATGTCACAGGAAAATAGCCCCAGTGTGAATGTAGGGGGTAGGTTTAAAAAAAAAAAAAAAACTTTCTTTAAATTATCATGTCAAAATAGTACAGAAAAATACAGCAGTGCTAGAGAAGAGAGTAGTCTGAGTCAAAGCTAACTCAGTTCTGACAGTTCGTGGGTTCTCATCTTGCAATATATAACGGTAACACAACACATCTGAATAACTTTTTAAAATTAGAGTTAATATTATTTTAAAATGTAAAAAAAGACAAAATAACAAGTTTCATTATAGAACAAATGGGGTTTCATCAAATCAGGAACTGCAGTGAGCCAGAGTTGTTAGGGTTAGCTTAGCTTGTTTCTAGGCGCTAAACCTGTTTTCAGGTAAGAATTTCCTTAATGTACTCAAGCCAGGAAATAATACAATGATCACAATCAAATCACATCCTTACAGAGTTGGTAGCAAAGCTCTGTTTTATGTTTGTGTTTGAGCAACCATTTTTAATCATTTCTAGGTGTCACTATCAGGACCAAAAACAATTTTATTAATAAACAGTGATGGACCAAATGGACAGACAAGATCCAGCATTTCCTGAGATCCTGTGTCATACCAAACCGAATGACTCCAATAAGTCAAGCTTATCACCACATGAATGAGAATAGGCAACAACAAGGTGTAAAGATTCTGGTACTACCATGAAAACCTGCTGCCAACGCACAGAATCTGTTTGAGAGACCTGTTTGAATAGATAACGTTAGCAACCATGCTACAGCCATATAAATGGTCTGATTGTACTCTTCTTCGTGTGATAAACTACAAGAGATCTGTGAGTATCTGTTGTGGGAATATTCTGCAGTTTGTCAAATCGGTGAATCTAATCTCTATGTCTCCTTCCTCTGCTGTATCCACGTTGTGTCTGTCCACTGACTCAACGACACCATTTCAAGTAAACCGATTCTTAATGCTGCATTGTTGCTTTGCATGCTTCAACGCTCCAGTACATCCAGTTACACTCTGAGCCCAGGACTTGACAGAGATGTCCTGACCACAGACAGACTCCACAATGGGGCTAGTGTTTGTGGTTGTAGTTGTAGACCTTGATTTGCCGTGCCAGAACAACAGAGGGGTTGATGGGAGCTCAGGTCTGGCAGTGGCAGCAGGAGCAGCAGCAGCAGCATTTTTTGGGTGGTGCCGTATTAAGTTAAAGCGATAACCCAAGAAATTAGCCGTATCACTGTCCCTTTATATCCTAGTGAACAGTGGTCTAGGTACAAGAAATTAGCCGTCTTTTTTCATAGCTTAGAGTTTAGATTTCTGTTTCACTTAAAGCTCCTGAGTAACTTTCAGTTTGTGTCAATTTTGGCGCCCCCTGTGGACAAACTACCTCTTATCTCTTTGCTGATCTTGTCCTGTATGCGTAGGTTGTATTCACTGACAAAAAATCCTACCCTGCTTTCTGAAACATTTGTATCACTTATTGTAAATGCAAGCTGTGGAAACATTTATAAGAAAAGGGGGTTTCTTCAGCACACAGTAAACCATCTTGTCTGACACCTACCCCATGAAAGTCAAATCTAGGTACCTACATTTTTATCGTGATTGGAACCCTTGGTATTGGAGCACCACTCCTTCAAATATAGTGCAGTCTTTTTCATGCCATCCATCTGGGTCCTTTCCTCTTCACCTCCTCTGCATCACCCCCTCCCTTCCTTTTCCTCTTTTTTTTTTTTTTTCCCTCTGCTGGCATGCCTAGGGGATTGATCAGGTCCTCATCGCTCAGCCCAGCTGTCACTCTAACCCCTCGCTGCCTTCGATGTCACACCATCAGGCTGCCGCGTGTCATTGTCTCTGCAGGGGCGTGTGGCTCGCTGCCCGCGGTGACTGACAGCTGCAGAGAGGGCGGAGCCAGGAAGACTGAGCAACCCGACCTAGTGCTCACCTCTCATTAATGCTGCTGGCTTAGCGGTGGGCTGGCATGCCGCCTGTCGCTCATATCAGTCAAGAAACGGCCTGGATAACGGGGCCACCGAACTGAAACTGAGGGCATGCCAGGTGATGCTTATTTAAATGTGAATGTTGATTAAAGAATGATTCATTTAATCTGACCTGTGATCTAAAATAACTGATAACTCAGAAAAATGGGTAACACATGAATGAAGTGTGTCAAGAATATTAGGCTGCATCCAAAACATTTTTAGTCAGTTGAACACATTTATTTGTGGATAATACTTCAACAGAACACCACATTTCTATATCATCCTTTAGGAGTCTCATGTTTACCTGGAAGACATCAAAACTTTGTGTGTTGCTCAAGGACACATCGGGCATGTGGCTGCAGCAGCTGGCGATCGAAACCCCAGACCTTCCAGTTGAGACACGACCGACTCTACCAACTGAGCCACAGCCGAGACAATGTCTTTAATCATGTGAATTGACAGGTTAAAGGATTTAAGTTAGCTTCCCTCTCGTAAAAAAAAAAAAAGGGACAAGCTAAGATAAAGTTAGAGACATCTCAGCTCAGAGTCCCAGAGGCACTGACATGGAAAACTGAACGACGTTGACTCAGAACTCTGAAAATGCTTTATTCAGTGTTTTTCAGTTATATCATTTTTTTTTTTTTGTGAACAATGAATATCGTATAATTCCTAACCTAAAAAACAAGTTGAGTATGTACAAACAAGCCAGCAGCAGTTCATCCAACTGCAGCTCAATATCCATTATCATATCATATCATGTACTCCCAAAGAACATTTATTAAACACCTATTTTTACTGCCTTTTGTCATCGTTTATACCACTTTTAATCACCAGGTCCATTTGTTTTAGAGAGGAGAGGACCTCTGTGGGTAATTCAACTCCCTGTAAAGAAACACAGCCCGATGAACACTGATGGATTTTGAGATATGGTTTGTAAAGTTTACAGCCTGCCATAGAGCATGTTGCAGCCTGCTTCTCCTGCGTTGCCCAGCTCAGCTAAAAAACAATGTGTGCAAAGATTTGACTGGCAAAAAGCAAGTAATCTCTGGGAGTTCTCCACTCCTAATTCAAATCAACAACTGCAAGGGGCATCTCTACAGAATCATCAGACAAGTATGTACATCTTCTCAGTGAAGCTACACAAACGTGCCATCAAGAAAATCTATATCCAATAAAAACTGCTTCAGTATGCCTCTCAGTCTCATATGCGGAGGGAATGCACAACACTGCCCGACAACGCAATGCACATCAGTCTAGTGCTACTGTGGTATGAGGGCACTAACCAAGTTATATCCCACACTGAACTATAAATCCACACAATGCAGTGGGTATCTACTGCACAACAACTGAACACAAAGGTGGAATCATTTCAGTGTTATGGGTTTAAATCTCTCTGAGGCCCCTCATCCAAAATGAATGCACTAATCTGAAGGCGAGGTACTTTGTATGAATCCTTCTTTATTATCCAATGTCCGTGGGATTCATTTCCTCAGTCCAAATCTGCAGGATGGGGAAGTGGAATGGGTAAGCCGTGCGGCGAGTTAGTCGATTAGCGGGCTAGTGAGTTGTTTCGCAGTATGTCAGTGTGTGTCTACCTGCCAGGCCGGAGTCTGGCTCTGTGCCAGGCCTCTGTCAGCAGTTTGCTAGTTGAATGAGGTGGAGGACAAGCAGGAGGAAGAGGGAGGTGAAATAGGAGTGAAATGTGGAACAGGAGGAGGCACGGGGAGGGGCTGTGGAAGTGGCAGGAGTGATGGGCAGCTCGCTAACAGCCTCTTTGCGTCTATTAGGGCTCTAATGTAAGGAGAAGAGACACTACATGATGGAGCGCTGGTGAAGTTCTCTCCTGGGCCTGTATCTGACCACTGCGCACGCACACACACACACACACACACACACACACACGAACATGTACAGGGAAAGGCACAAAATTGAACAGAGGACAAACAAACCACTGTCTATGTCGATGGCTCATAATGCCTAACTTGGGCAAATCTACTGCCTGCTGTGGCAGATACTTAGCTGTAGCTTGTAGGGACTTGAGAAGGCAGTGTAGCGCTGCTGCTCCAGTAAACAACTGCGGAGGCCTCGGTCCCAGATCAACAACCGAACTCAATAACATGCAACAAGCGTGCAGTGTGTCGGGGACCCATCTGGACACTGGTCGACTGAAAGCTGCACTTGTATTTTATGCCATGAATTCCACCTTTGTTTTTGAGCCAATTTTGAATAATTACAAAAGCAAGGGATTTAATCAGGGACCAGCTGTCTGACGCAACGTGTGTGCGTGTTTTTTTTTTTTTTTTAATGTTTGTGTGTGCCCTGATGAGGGCCCAGCATCAAAGTGAATTGCAATATCACAGAGCGGCAGCAATGGCAACATCTGAAGCATCGGGTTCCCTGTTAATGTGAAGCACAGCAGGACATACTACTGCATCCCCAGCACACACACACACACACACACACACACACTCAGAGAGACACACAAACCCATGTACAGGCCCTGTGTTTATGTGTAAAGAGAAAGGCTGTCAGCATGTGGAGATAAGAGCAGAACCATCTGTCTCTCTATTACACATAGCTTGAAAGTGTCAGTGATGCTGTGTGGTTAATGGGCTCTACAATGTGCTATTGTCTGCAAAAAAAAAAAAATAACACAATGAAATCTGGTGAGGTGTGCGACAGTCCATCCATCTGTCTGTCACACACACCGTCTCCGACGCCAGTGATCATGAAACTCTGCAGCAACGTTTGTTCAACAGTAAGACGACGATTTAATCAGATGCTGATTAAATATTTGCATAAGCTTATAAATAAAAATCCACATCATTGAAACATTCTGGCATTTGAAAAATGAAACTGATTGGATCGGACTTGCAGGGACCTAGAAGGTGGACTTAATTGTTGGTCTTTGCAGAAATGTAAGAGAACGATGCACTGTGCTATCGTAACGTCAAAAGCAAGCAGACCGACCATGCATGCAAGAGGAGTGCATTACATCTGACTGCTTATCTGGGTGTTTTGTACAACATTTAAAAAGCAAGGATCCAGTAGAGACAAACTAATGGAACTGATGCATTTCACAAAAGCACTCAAACTGTTGATGTAGCATTGGCTTTGCCACTCCTGCAGATGTTCAGAAAAGCTCTTGATTTCTTGCCAAAGGTAAGGATAAGGACCACAGCTGTTACTGTTGATGAGGTTTGTTTCTGTAATATCCTGCTTCATTTGGGGAGCTTAGATTTGTGTCTTACATTTGTTTGGATCCTATCTGGAGATTATGTTTACACAGGAAAGAGATACCTGCTCACTCATTTTTGTGTAAATGTTTTAAGTAGTGTCATTACGACTGTGTTTAGATCCCGTGAGTGTTTTCCCTTTCACATCTAGATCACACTATTCTATTCCTGAACTGACTGAGTCACCTCAGTGATGGATGATGAACCCCACTCTAATGTCTGGCTTCCACCTTGTGGATTTGGCCTTCATGTTTATACCATCGACTGTAAATAAAGATGGAAGACTTGACAGCTCTCCATAAGTAGAGCTAGAACATTTGCAGCTCCCTTCTGCTCACTGGCTGTAGTACAGGTCAAAAGCTCCGCCTCCTCCATGTTAACAGAGGTGACAGTAGACAAACAAAAAAAAAAAAATCCAAATGCATGTCAAATAAATTATTGTCAAACCTGGTTTCTATCATTTGAGTTAATTCCTAATATGCTGATTTATTTATGAGTGTTCTCTTCGAAAGGTTATTTTCTAATGTTGTCCGCTGTTTTTAAGAGCCATGATTGACAGCTTTGTGGACAGATGTGGCTCCTGTGGTGAAGTGTTAGCAGAAAAGAGGGCAAGAGATAACATTACAAACGCTTACACAACACTGAACTTTCCATCACCATAAGTGTCTGCTACAAACTGACACAGTTTTTTTTTTTCTACCGTGGACTGTATCGACTCTGCAGCGTTTTATCGGTAAGTACTGGGCAGACTCTGGCTCCAAATAACATCAATAGCACAATGAAGCCCAACAGTGACCGCTCTTTTCCCAAATATCGTGAATTATCCACGTCTTTTCATAAAACAAGGTGGATATCATACAAACTTGTGTCTTCTAATGCAGCATATTCCATCGTTTCACACTCAGGAAGTTCGTAGTAAGTCTACCTTGGATGGTTATGACATATTAGACATAATGGCTAATAATCTAATCCACTTTGGAGAAAATCAATGGGATTTTGACTTCCTGAACCACACTGTCCAGCTCTATATGTCAGCACCCGTAATGGGGTATTTTGGCTTCATTTTTGAACAACTAAAGAAGGTGTGGACAAGTCGTCCATCTTTATTTACAGTCAATGGGTCATGCTAGTAAATGAAATGAGAGAAGTAATACAGTTTATCTTCTGCATCACCGGTATTGTTTCAGTTTTATCATTATAATTTGTGTCACTGACTCACAACTACATAGTTCAAGTAAAGGATATGCATGGCAGGATATCTAGATAAGGTTTTAAATGCCTGACACTGGCTTCAATCACCCTGGCTATATATTGAGGTTGCTTAATGCCATATAAAGGCGTATCCACATTTCTGAAACAAAAATCAAATCAGTTTAAAAAGACAAATATTCTTAGTGTAGCTACAATCGAGCAACTCCACCATTTCCACCGTATTGTTACCTTAGCGATTCGGCCATGCGCCGCAGGTCTTCATTCTGCTGCTTGAGCCGCTCTAGCTTGGCTAGGATCTTGGAGAGCTCCCTGCTGGACCGCTCCGGGTGCTCGCTGTCTCTCACCAAGTGACCACCAATGTAGAAGAGAAGGGTGCCCCAGGCCAACAGCACCAGGGTAATCCAACGCCATGAACCTGCCCAGGGCCGCATGGTTCAGCCTCGCCCGCTCTGAAAACACGTCTCGGTGTGCCTGTACACCAGCTGACCCCACCGGCCTGCCTGCCGGATGTGCACACACTCTGTGCCCCCGTCACCACAAGTGCCACAGCGCCAACCTTGGCATCTTTGCAGGGATGGTGTACAGTAAATGCCAGAAAAGAGCTGGTTATTGTTTGCTTTTGGCTCAGGAGTGTGAGGAATAGGCAGTGAGTGTTTCTCCTGCTATCAACCAGCGTATCCTGTACCTGCTAAAGCATGGCTAGCATGTTGGAAGTCTGTGCTTCAAAGGCTGGACAGGTGTTCTCTCCCCTCCAACCAGATCCCGGTTGACCAGCTTGTCCCACACTGTCTTGCAGTTTCCTTTGGTCCCAGGGGATTCTTGTATTACAGAAGTGTCCTGTGGAAACAAAGAAAGGCATGGTTTGAGGACAAGCTTGGAGCACAAGTCTTACAAATACTTGATGTGCTTGATCAGATAAAAAAACATACGATGTATCAAAGGAGTGGACAAAGCCACCATGCCGTCTTTCACTAGTTTCTAAATCCTCTTTTTGGACCCCCTTTTTATAGCACTGTACATTTCTAACAGGTTGTTGTGGAAGCAAATGGTCAATCACAGGTTTCCATGTCTTAAGGTGTACATTGCCTTTTCATCAATTTACTCTGAATGGCAAGATACACATCACAACATTTACAAAATACACATCACATCAGTGTTGGAGAACACCTGAGCTAGCGAACATTAAGTTATAGAAAATTGTTGACAAAGGCTGAATAAGTCTACAGATGCCCCCTGCAGGTTCTTGAGAGAATGCAGGTTTGAGTGAGGCAGATCCGCAATGGTTTCACTTTTAAAAACCTGAATTTATGTCATGTAGGTCAGGGATCCAGCAAGACAGACAAATAAACCTGAAGAGATGAGCACAGCATGAGGCATGCCTCATGAGAGAGCACAGAGCAGGGCAGACAGACGGACAGATACAGCCAAGAAGCAGACTGGTCCCGACATAACCCTGTCTCAGCAGCCTACAGGATTGATCAGGATGACACTGCAATTTGTATCAACATAGTGATGTGCAGTCCACGAGACGTGCTGCATTGCTTTTCAGGCAGGACAGGGATGTTCCACTTGTCCTGCCTGCTCGCAGACACACAAACACATACATACAGCCATGCATAACTTACTATACTGCTCGTTTCCCTTGACACCCATACCGCATCCTTAATCACAGCCTACCACAACACACTTCCAACACTTTCTCCCTTCACATTTAGTTAAAGCACGACTAAGCCAGACAGTTAATGGATTTGTTTGGAGGTGGTTAAATCCCACAAAAATCTCCCCGAGCATTTCCTGCTCCCCAAAGTGCCCGCTGCCATCCCTGAAGCCTCCTCCGTGACTGAATGCAACATTGTCAAGGTGATGCGGCGAGCCCAATGGAGCAGGCGGAATGAAAAAAATCCCTGGATCATCACTTCCCTTCATCGCAGAGCAGCGGGGGAGACGGAGATGGACGCGTGCCGGGTTTATGAAGCAACCTTTGCTGTCAACTCACCAACAAAGCCCTGCCACGCAACAGAGACTGGTCGTGTGATGGGATGAAGACTGGCAGGTGTGTGAGTGCAAAAACATCTACGCGTGTGTGTGTGTGTGTTTGTGTGTGTGTGTGTGTGTGTGAGCATGAGTGCTATCATCTTTGAGTGTGTACCACAGCGTGCTGGAATAATACCAAACATCTTAGACTTTATGTGAGTGGTGGTGGTGGAGCGCTGGGGTTGATTGACAAGTCGCAGTGTCTCTGGCGCTTCCGCCTGTGAGCATCCGAGAGAGGAAGTGTTCCTGCTGGGGTTCGCCTTGCAGCAAAGAAGTAGGTTAACAGTAGCACATCATGTTTACCATGGCTGCATAGCTGATATGTAGGACATAAATGGTGCCGTGCTGCAATCCCAGAGAGACTGTTCGTGCTTCACTTGTGAAAACAGCCTGGGAAAAAAAGCAGCTAAAAATCGCTAAAGCAATGAGATACAATCTACGCTCCGTTATTTCTTATTGAATGATGCAGGATTATCGAAATCTGCACAGACGCTCATTCCTTGCCGGTGATCCTGTTGCGACTAACCTAGGCTGACACAAGGGTGGCTCCTCTTTATGCATGCAGCACAAAGATGTGCTGAGCTGTGTTTTATTATGGAAAATAAAAGCTGCAAGAGGGTAGCACTCCACCAGCTAATGCACAACTGGGACTTTACTAAAAGGCAGCCTGCGAAAGCCCTTGTCACCATGTTTGAGGAGCCATAATGAGGTTTGTGTTCAGTAGACTAAAACTGATATATATAAAACTGTGGGATGAGGCAGGCAACTGCTGCCAAATAGGATATGGGATTTTTTTTTTTTGAGATAACACTCCTAGCTAGTGTTCTGCTTATAGTTGAAAGTCAAGCTAAGCCAGTAATATATTACTGCTGTATTAATAGAACTCTGGGGAAATTAACATGAACTCCTTGCAGTTAATGGCCTACTCAGTGATATCAGTCGAGATAAAAGAGGCAAAAGCTGAAGAAAATGATAAACTTTTCTGTACATCCAACTCTGACCACTGCAGGAGAAGAAAAGACAGTTTCCTTTAAAAAGGTACACTCCCCATAATTTATCATTTCTATTCTGGCCCATTGACACTAGAGACCGACCAATGAATCGGCCCGCAGATAATATCGGCCGACATTAGCATATCAAGTAACTAACAGTATCGGCTCATTTTATTACAGACATGTGTCGATAGTACTTCACTTATCTACCAGTCAAATATCATTTCATTTGTGTATCATACAGAACATATGCAGTTACTTTACAGTTGAGAGACTAACTGTGTTTGATAATTGCATTTGAGTGATTAATGCAATAAATGTGTATCTACAGTATATCTATCTACATATCTCAACAGCTCGCACATAGATCTAAGAATGATATCCGATATATCAGCCGATATGATATCATATCGGCTGACATATCGATATCTGATTTTTCTCTCTCCCAAATATCGTTATCGGTATCCGCCCAAAAAATCCCATATCGGTTGGGCTCTACTTGACACAATAACTCGATGACTGATGATGTCATCAAGGTTGCCTTCAGTTAAGTTTGAGTAAAAGACATTGATAAGAAAACCCAGACATACTTGACCCATGGCATCTGAATGATGAGGGGCTTTTAACAGACAAGGAAATTCTAAAAGAAAAATGTTTGGGATTTGCATTATGGGAATTGTAGGATCCAGATTCTCTGACTTTCATTTTGCTAACTCCTTTATGAATTTGCCTTTTGCAAGTCCCTTAACCACATAGAAGTGAAACACTGAATAGGTGGAACGCCCCGTTAATAGCCTCGTAACACAAGCTAACATCATTAACATCAAGGGCGATGCACAACGATCCGCATAATCAGGTATAAAATACCAGGCTCGTTGGAAAAAAAAAACATCCTTCACACTAAAGGTCATGAATATGGGGTTTTCGATTGTTGGAAATGACAGTGAAGTCTGCTGAGCTCACACTTTACGGCGATTGCTACACAGTCTAATGCACTATTAATAGCAAATTCACCCTAATACTGGGTGGAACAATTTGAGCTTATCTGGTCACATTAGCGAGCGCACAGAGTGTGTAGAGGTTGGGTAGCAGAATCTTAGATCAACTGCTTGCAATTAATTACTGCAAGCACCGGATAATCATTACTAAAGAGAAGCACTCTATTGCAGAGTGTAAAAAAACACAAAGGATTATTGGTTAAATTATTATTATTTTTTTAATTACAGCAATCAGAAAATGAGCGAGGAAAATGTTATGGTTTCTTTTAGCTCAGCCTTCGCTGTGATGCATTCAGGGACTGTCTTTTCCTCGTTTCAGATTGCCGTGTTTCATGATTAAAGGAAGGAGGAGAAATCTATCCTGCTCTGTGTCAGCAGAATGTGCCACAATTAAAGAGAAAATTATACTTTACTGCAATTTATTCCTACTGATGATGATACTACCAGAGATTTAGCCGGTGCGAGTTTCTCACTGAAAGACGTTTCCATTTTCTCAAACCTTTCACATCTGCTCTGGAGTCACCACGAACAGAGGTTATCAATAATAAAGACTGTTCCGAAATAATCTAAAAAGTTCCCCCACTGTGGCACAATCATTTCTAAGTTGGACTGTGTGACAGATTTGCTGACGATGGGGTTTTAGAGAATTTGGTCATATTGATGCCTCTTTTTTGTATTCCTCTTTCTTCCACATATACCCCCCCCCCCCCCCCCAACATTCTCATTGTTTTCCAAGTACAGTGGGAACATAATTACAAGGTATTAGAAACTGTGGGCGAAAATAAATATGTCACTTGTTTGTTTGAATTTAGAGTTGCCCCACCTTTAAAAGGAGTTAATATGAGGACATTGCTGTTCATTAATTGGACCCTCTGTCTCCTACAATTAGCTCCCTCTCGACCTTGCGCTTCAAACACCACCATTGTCCCACAATGGCCCTCCCCTTGCTGTGACAGCAAAGTGAAAGAAGGCTAATATAGTTTGGAACATGTAGGACTGGGAGTTGGACTATCAACCCCCCTGTGAAATCCCTTGTGCTGCAGCAACATCCATGAGCCTGAGGGGTCAGCAAAGGGGACCTGCTTTCAGTCCAGCTAGTTAATCTTCAGCGTGACTCAGGCTGCAGCAGAGGTCATCTATCAGCACACATCGGTCTCCTGGCAATAAGCGCGCGGTGATGAAATCCACCGCTGAATTATGCATGGAGCTCGGATACGCTTATGTTACACCAACACAACCACCTCATGTTGGGGACAACTGGTAGTTACTTTGATACCATACATGTGTCACTAATCTACGTTGGTGCACAGGTGTATTAGCATGTTGCTAAAGGCAACTGTAAGGGGTATGCAAAGCAAGACGTTGTACGTTACTGCAACAAAACCAGCCGTTAGAAGGACATCAGATGGAAACGAATATCAGCATTACAAGGAGGCCAATGGGAGAAATGTCATTATCCACAGCTGTCATTTTACTTCTCAGTATACGGCCAATTCTATTTGAGAAGTCCGACTTTCGGTATCGAGGGGAAGCTTGCAGGTGTTTGGACCACAAAAAAGCAGCAGGAGAAACATCAACTCACACTCTGGCAGCAAATTTTAACCATTATTTATCCAGCGATGCTTTGCTGAGCAAGCTGTTCTTGAGAAACAGCCTTCTTTATAGCCATTAAGCTACACTCATTTCCATCTGATAGCAGCCTGGTGCTGCCACGGTTTCCTAAAAATGAACACTGAGCTGCTTTTCCTGGCTTATTTTCTCAGCTGGTCTGGAGGTTCAAAGCAACGACCTCACAGCCCCCAACCCCGGTTCCCCGAGCGACAGATCACCCCAATGGGGTCAGAAAAAAAACAGCGAGACGCGTTTCAAGTGCATGTACCGAGACCAAAAACACTCCATAGTCATGGATCATACAAAGGCATAAAAAAAACCAAAAAAACAATCAGCCAATCATTATGTATTCAATCCAAAAAGCAGAGGCAACAGAGAATAGCACAGCAAATGTTTCAGGCTGAAGGATCGTAACCTGAATTGTTTGCTCCCCTGTTTCCTGCCATTTGCAACAACTAAAAAAACACACCAATTAAACGAGTGTTACACTTTTTTTCTCATCAATATGAATATCAAGTCTGACTCATCCAGCGGCAGAGTGCTCCCACTCTCACAGCTCCTTTTTCTGCGTCTCAGTTGGCTCGGAGCCGAGATGCAGAGACACCTGTAGACACCTTGGGGGTTTTTATACATGTACGTGTGCCCAGTCAGTGTGTGGTGTGCAGGAGTCACCTGGCTCGGCTGGGCACGCCTGACTGCACACACATAAACAGGCGCAGAGCGACATACAGCCGAGTGGTAAATATTTCATGAGCTGCTGTTTACTTCACAACATTTCAAACCTGGAATGTGGAGGAGTCCATTAACCGACGGGGACGAGAAGAGAACAGATAGACGGTGAGCAGGGAGAGTAGAGGGCAGATACTGCACTGGGCGTTAATATGGACACATGCACCGCTTATAGCCAACACAGAGAGCACCAAGGTCAAGTCCTCAGGATTGTGAATGGGAAATTGGAGGTTTTACCAGCTTGCAAAGGAGGTCAAGATGTAAATGGTAAATGGACTTGAGCGTATATAGCGCTTTTCTAGTCTTCCAACTACTTAAAGTGCTTTTACACCACATATCACACACACCCATTCATACACTGATGGTAGTGATGATTGCTATGTAGTATCATCCATCAGAAGTAACTAATCCCATTCATACAGCACCACTGAAGCAGCGGGAGCAAATTGGGGTTAAGTGTCTTGCCCAAGGACACATTGGACATGTTGCCCAGCTGGGGATTGAAACCTTCACCTTCTGGTTGAGAGGCGACGACTCTACCAATTGAGCCACAGGCGCCCCTGTAGCCTATATGAGTGTGTGAGGGTTGCTTCTGAATTTTTTTGGAGATAGATATATTGTTTTTTATGCAAAATCTTGAATTTAGATCAAATCATATGGAGGGATTAAGTGTTAAATATATCTTGCAGAAACAATTCATTTTACAATATTGACTCTAAGTATCTACATTTGTTACTTTTTATATTCTAGTGACAATAGTTCGAGACCTTTCTGTGTCTGTATTTGCAGCCCATGTGCGTCTATAATTATCAGGACGCTCGTGTCAAAAAATAGATAATAAATATATGTTCAGTTATTGTAGACTCACTGTTGTATTATCGTTATCGTGTGCCATGTGTCTCGTATTCTACTGTGAGTAATAATAATAGTGATAATAAAGACTTCATCAAGACCCCTGGCTCTGAGAGCCCCGGGTTCATTGAGTGTCAGTAGGTTTTGTTAAATCAGTTGAGTGGCAATCTCCATGAGGAAACCTCTACAGGACAACATCAACACGGCAGGTCCTGTGTTATGAGCCCAGTTTGATGTGAAGTCTTGTACAGGGACATTATGTCAATGACTTACTAGGAGAATTTTTTTGTTTATGTTATGCTTTAGTCCCTCATATTTCCATATTTTTTACCAAAAATAAACATGAATTGTTTCAGCCATAATAGAGACCGTAAATGTCGACGAATCAGGGATACCACAGAGTGTCAGCCCTTTTTTAAAGAGAGGTGTGTACTCACAATGTGTCACACTTTTCATCATTGAGCAGCAACTATCTGAGCGGTGCCACCACCTGAGCACCGGAGTCAGCCCACATCATCACAACTTTGGGATTAAGTCTTGCAGAAGTGGCTAAAGGTCTCACAGAAGTTCTAGCCGTGCAAAAGCTGAGCCGGCTGCAGCTTGGCATTCGGTATCAGAGCTAAGCACACAGCCTCTCCTTCAAGGTTATCTCTGTGGAGAATTCGCTGACAGCAGGATACACGCGCACGCGCTTTTTTCACACAGCACTCACAGTGACACAAAGATAGGCAAAACCAACACACACACACACACACACACACACACACACACAAACATACACGAGCAAGTGTGTGTGTGAGGCAATTTGTGCTGGTGGTTTATGCAAACAAGTTTTTAATTGGGACGGAGGGACACATGATTAGCAGTAAAAAAGGACCAATCATCCCGAGGTTTATTACTTTTTATATCCATATAAAAACAGGGACCAGGGCGGTGGACCCCACCTGCCAACCCAATCTGTCTACCGACGACTGAAGGTGGATCTCAGGGCTCAGACGTGGTCAAGGACAGCATTGTAAATTCACCATGTCAGTGAGGGTGATGAACTGGCCCTGCAATGGTGTGTGTGTGTGTTGTAGAGAGAAGGGACAAGAGCAGGAGTCAATGCCACTCAAGCAGCTGCATGCATCACGCCTCAAGCCAAGAGGACATTAAGTGTCAGTGTGTGTGTGTGTGTGTGTGTGTGTGTGTGTGTGTGTGTGTGTGAGGGCATAACTGAGTGTTTATTTAGGGGACGGAGCATCGCGGGGATACGGGTGGAACTAAGCATCATGACAAATTGATCATTTATTTTATGCACAGCAGTGGTGAGAAAGACAGAGAGCGAGCTAAAGAGAAGCGTGACCGTCATTATTTGTGGCTAACAGAGAAGGGGAAGCTCAAGGTCTGAGTTATTTATCTACCTTGAGCTATATTACAGCTTGGATCCACACACACACACACACACTTCCTGTCTGTTCCAGTTTCAGTTCCTTGTAATGAGTCCCAATGACGGCTGACCTTTCACGGCCTGGGTTGCTTGGGACAAGCTAGAAGAGTTGGGGGAGGTGGTGAGGGAGGGCAGGGGTCTTGTGATGACCCCATACAGAGGGTGCCAACCTTTATCCAGTCACTTAAAAGGGGGACCTAATGACTGACTGAACACACAAGAGAAAAGAGAGAGAGAGAGCGAAAAGCAGAGATAATAGAAGACAAAGAGCGGCCAAAGAGGGAGGGAGAGGAGGAGAGCAGAAGTAAAGAGGACAGGGAGAGGGAAGTGTTACACTGTGCTAAATTGTGAGATTTTATCATCCAAATATGCGCCGACGCATAATGTGATATGCCTGGATCCAATGAATATGGATTCTGCTCGGATTACAATCAGACCTTTGAAACAAGACTTGGAAGTGGTCAGGCTCACATCGTGATTACAATTCTATGTAATTTGGCTGCAATCCACAGTGAGAGCTACATGGAAAAAGACGGGAAAACTGGGCTCTATAAGCGGAGGCTTTTTCAGTTACTGCACCCAAAGAAGATATGATATGTATCCCTAGGTAAAGCATGGACGCCCAGCCGCTTGAACCTATAAAAAAAACTATTCTTTGTACAGGTATCAAATACAACACCCGAGTGGCATGAAGTCTAACCACAGTGCAAGTGATAGGCCTGGCAGAAAGTAAAGCTGGGAAATCAGAAATGGCAGCACAGTGAGAACAGACAGAGAAGAAATGTGTCTGAGGTCGAAGCCAGCAGTAAGGGGACACAAGCAACAGAGGTAGGCAGTGATAAAGAATGGTCCTGATGTCCCTCCGCAATTTACCAATAAAAGACAAGATTGACGAGAACAGTGGGGGCTTGGCGGTCTCTTGCGCAATAACTTACATTTCCCAACACAATAAGCACCGCACGCAAACTCGGGAACACTCCCTACTTCACTCATCTCCTGCCACAGGATTTACGGTCAGCGGTTAACTCCCATTAAACCGTGGCTCAAGGCAAAAGTAGTCGTCGTCGTAGTCGTCGTCGTCCCCCCCCGCTGCTGCCACCAGTCAAAGTGTCCTCTCAGGGGCCGAGCGTTGAACGATGGGGCAAAGAGCAGGGACAAGAACAGATGGGAGGGAGAGCGGTGGTAGAGGAGACCTGGGCAGCAGCATCAGCAGCAGCATGCGAGGAAGAGGAGGAAGAACAATGAGTAGGGGAGAAGTAAACAGCGAAGGAGCGCCCAGGCGGCAAGAACGCCACAAAAAAATAGAAGCAGTCACGGAGAAAGAGGAAATAAAAAAAATAAAAAAAGTGGTAGGAAAAGTGCAAGCAGGGGAGGTGGTAATGGGAAGAAAGATGGCAGCTGTAGACATAGACAGAGGAGGAGATGAAGAGTGTACCCTGAGGGGCCCCCAGTCCTGACTAATACAGAGAAGGAGTTCTATAAACAGCAGTAACACACAGCTCCCTCCAATTCATTGCTCTCGCTCTCTCTCTCTCTCTCTCTCTCTCTCTCTCTCTCTCTCTCTCTCTCTCTCTCTCTCTCTCTCTCTCTCTCTCTCTCTCTCTCTCTCTCTCTCTGCTACATTACCTCCATTCTCTTGTCTTCAAGCCTTTGCTCTGTGACCTTAAAATTCCAGCACTGGAAAAAAACAAAACACATCAGCGGTAACAAGTGACACACTCATCCTCTGTTCAGCCTTAAAATTGGACATCTGGAGACGGATGATAAGTAATTAAGTTCACAGACATTTGTTTAAAAAAAAAAAAAAAAAAGAAGCACTTTTGTCTTCAAATAATGGAGCATTCCGTTTGTTTGTAATGCTTCCTATTTTATAGAAAGTCTTGCATAAGACACATTAAAGCGGTTTAAAAGGACTCTTTGTCCTTGCATTAATACGTTTGGAAAAACAACTCTCCCGGCACTGAAAATGGTCTGTCTGCTCAGTGATAGTCAGCCTCCCAGCAAGAAACCCCTGACTCTCAGCTCTGTTCTCTTCTGCGATGACTTCGACCTCCCTGTTTGCGCTTCCCTTTGAGCTTCCTCCAGGTGCTCCAGTTTCCTCCCACACTCCAAAGACGAGCATTCGAGATGAAATGAGAAACTGGAAATTGCCAACAGCTGCATGCAATAGTCTGTCCGCGTTGGCCCTCTCTGATGGAGCGGTGACTCGCACGAATAATGTTAAAGCCGACCAAAAAAAAAAATTAATAATTGACAACTTGAGATGGGGTGTTTTTTTTTTTGTGCCATGCTCCTACCCCGACTGCTGTCCTCCTCTCAACTCTCTGTTCCACTTCTCTATCACTTTATTCTGGCTTTGCTTGCTTCCGTTTAACTCCTTTTCCCTCTTCCTCATCTCTACTAAATTTTGTTAGAGCTTGACATTAAAGCCCCAAACCCACTGGGACCTACCTTGAACAGACACGGGTAAGCGTGCACTGAATTTTCGGTTTAATTGCTTTGCTTCAGGTCAGGATTGTTTGAAAATGTTAAATACTCGTGCTCTTATTTAATTATGAGAAATTAGGGAGCAATATCGGGATTCAATAGTAGGAGATCAGACTAAATAACACAATTTTGGTAAGTTTTTTTTTGTTGGGTTTTTTTTTTTGCCTTTATTGAGATAGGACAGTGAGTAGGAAAAAAGAAGAGAGAGTGTTTAATGACATGTGGGAGAGGAGCTAAAGGTCGAACTTGAACCCGGGCCGTCCAGCCTCTTAAAATGTGGCCCTCATCCAAAAGTCATCAGCGACCCTCCATACAATTTCAAAGTTAAAATCCATGTGTTGCCCCTCATATCCTTTGCTTTTAAACAATCCTAGTGCCTTTACTTTTCCTTCTCTGTGTTGTAACACAAGCCATATTGACTGAACTCTTTATCATTCCCGTCACGTTACGTTTCCTGCTTGGGGTCTGTACCTGTTCGTTTGCCTGACCTCTCTTTTGTCTCTTCCACTCAGACACTTTGTCTGTTTGTCCGCTCAACACGTCGGCTTCTGCTTGGACGCTTCAGCCAATTCATTGAACCTGTTAAAAAGTTCTTTGTAGTTAATGGATAGATTCACAGCTCTGTGTGTAATGGGGAAGTAACTTTTTTTTTTTTTTTTAGTAATGATTGGCAAAATTCTTTTTGATTGGGTCAATAGGAGTTATTCTAATGTTAGAGGAAAACAACCTCATAAATCAGAAAAAGGGTTTTCTGCTTTGTAATTGTCAGGGACACTAACCATATTGACTTTATTCAGCCTCCACTTGCTTGACTCAGATATAACATTTGTTGTTAGTGTAATGAAACTGACAATTACAGGCCACAGTGCAAACATTCCCTCTGTGGCTTTCCATAACCAGAGGCTTTTTTTAAAGCAGTCATTCGGGCTTGGCCCTAAAAGGCTCTACACTACATTCCTCTGGAGGACAAGGTCAATGCGCCTCATTGAGAAAAATCCCCTGCTTCACCTTTGAGGGATATCCTAAATGTGATTGACTCCCTTCCCCATAAACAGATCCTTAAAAAAAAAAACAGCCCCCACATTGCTCCTTTCAGCACCCCTTGCCCACTAAAGCGGGACCTGTTGCTCAAATCACATTAACTAACAGCAGTTGAAAAAAGCTCCAAACACAGTGTGCCAGACTGTGCTAACTCTTAGAGCTGATGCAATCACGCCTGCAAACATGATCCCACCCTTTACTACTCTGACTCAAACGGAGGAAAATAGAAAAATGAAATCATGCATTGCTGCAAGAGGGAGGGAGGAGCATTTCCCAATATCCAGTGCGCCGGCACCGCCGAGGCCTTTTTAATGCTCGGTGCTGCTAGTGCAGGAGTTTACACAACATGACTTTGTACATTTCTGAAAGTGAAGAAAGAGACTAAACACTTCAACTGCTGATGGAACATAGTGGTCCAACGGGGAGCAGCTGCATCCTTGTTTCAATAACCCCAATGACACACAGCATTCCTTCCAGTTGCGAGGATTGGAGACAACCCATGGGGAAGACTCCTTCATCTAGCTCTGGGACGCTAGATGTCCAGAGTGTTGCCCGGCAGACATGACAGCATTGTAACACATATATGTAGTGTTACATGAGCATCTTGTCAGTTGTCCTGAATGTCAGTCCTGATACCCGTCATCTAAAAAAGCAGAGGGAGGTCTATCAACCTTCCTCTGGGGAGGCAATCGTTTTGTTGCTTCTTTCAGTTCCCTTGTGCAATGATTGGGCTTTCACCCCCTCGCTTGCAGTTCCTATTCTACAAGTGAGTAACCAACCACTGCGCCCAGCTGTCATGTGTCTGTTGAAAGCGGTGTGACTGACATCCATTGTTCAAGATTGAATATGCATTTCTCCCTCCAGGACTGACACTTGCCAAATGAAGGACATTCCCCTGATTGATGGCTTCTATTTATGAGAGTCCTTTCTTTCACTCTTGTACAGAAATTCTCTCACTCTGCCATGCTGACCTTTGACAGGCCCATAACTAAAACCCATTGCTCTGTAAACAGAAGGAGCTGAGTAAAGTGTATCCAGAGTTAATGAAAAGAGTTCACCAAATTTTCCATTAGGAGGAAAAGGAAGGGGGAAAAAATTGCACTTTTGCTGCAGAAATTATGCATGGGCACAGGGAAGAAGGGGGAGAGCTACTCCTGTGCACCAAGGTTAGATCACAAACATAATCAATAATGCACCGCCTTTTGTGTTTCGGCATTGCAGTTAGCTCGACTCGAATCCGTTGGAGTGAATCCGTGGTGCCAGAATGGCAAGGTCTGTGCTAAGTCAACAGCCCAGATGAAAGATGGCTCTTCTGGAAGGGAACGGCAGTAGAAACAGCAAGGAAGGAGTAGCAGGGATGATGGCCTGAGCAGATGAGAGGGAATGTGGGCGGACTTGGCAGAAGAGTGAGGCACACAAGGACTGCCTGGTTGCCACTGCTGCAGATGTTGTTTGTAAGCCAACCCCGCAATAGTGCACTCCGCGATCTACCGAAAGGATAGACTCTATGGCTGTGGCACTGCAAAGCAAAGCAAAGCAAAAATAATGATGATAATAAAAAGACACAAACGCTACCATCTCCTCCAGTACTCTCACAGTGCGATAAATATTTAATTTGATACATTTAATTTGATATAAACCGCTCCTGTCTTTGCACGCGTTCCTTAGCTCGCTTGCCATGGCTCACAACGACTTTCCTGCCACAGCATATCGATACAAGCCAAGCCGAGCAACAAAACGCTTCCTCAACTGCTAATCCAGCCCTCAGGCGGCATCGATGGTTTCATAATCAGCTCTGCAAACCAAACAAACTGACTCAACTGCATTTGTGTCTTCAGTATTCAGTCCATCATACCGAACCTCGTTTATTAGCCCTTGCAGTACATGCACTCTCCATAAAGCATCCTTATGCCCACACTTACTACTAGCTAACACGAGCTAACAAGAGGTCTTCTGATTGTGCGACCATGCATTAGGCATGGTGACAAAAAGGCTTTACTGTGTTATTGCAGCTGTACAGTACTTCCTTGTAATGCAGATAGCTAGCGTCTCTTCCTCTGAATTATTGATCATGTGTACACAATGAACAGACGTCCTGATCTGCTCTCAGTCACAGCACACAGGATGTGAGTGTGCGTCACATCATCATCAAACCAATACCATCTGGACACTACCGAACACAAGATCATTAAAACAGCTTGACCTAAAAAAATGCACTTTTCTTTCTTGTTCAAGAATATCTTGTTGTGTTTTGCATCTTGAGTTTAAGGCGAGTCTTTTTTTTTTTTTAATTTTGTTTCAAGATTCTAAACTAAGATGTAGCCACGTAGACAGAGAGATAATTAAAACATATCTGTGTGTTAGGGACATCCGTGACTAGCAGACTTAACAATTCAGCATGGTGTCACCTCAGTTAGTCGGCACCAGAATTACAAGTCGGTTGAAGGAATTATTTTCATGTTTTGACCCTCTTCTGGTCAAATGTTGCGCTCAAACCGAAACACAGTCACCCCCCCCTCCGCCACTAGCCGGGGCTGTAGCCCCAGCAAATGGGTGTTTTCTCCTCGCTCCACTGCCCAGATGTAAACAAGCACTGTGGACAGATGGTGTCTCGTGGGAGCATCTCAGTTTTCTGCACAAGATATGCTTCACCTCCAAACAAAAAATTTGACTGTTTCCTGAGTGTTTTCTTACTTTAGACTAGTCCACTAGTCTGAATCTAACTTTCTGTTTAACATACTTGAAAACTGTTCACTAGGAAAAGTTCCCTAATATGAATACAGGACAACAGATAACCAAATTAAACCACAGGGTTGCTATACAAACTCCTACAGAGCATCTCAACTAGCAATGATCTAATGCAAGATCTGTGAACAGACAGGGTGCTAGCTGGATTCTGTTCGCTAGTGTATGATACAGTAATGCTCTAGTTTGGTCTTGGTCAGCCCTCAGGTAAAAATCCCCTCCTTTCTTCCTCTGTGTGTCGGATCTGATCCTCCTAGTGTGTTCTCTGTGGTGTCTGCTTCTGTCTCCCTTCCTGTAGGTGAGCTGAGGGCCAGCAGAGGGGAACGGACTTTCAGCGCCTTAGCCTGGTAGCCTGGTAGCCTGGCTCCCTACAGCCTAGTCATTACTGCTGGCTAACAAGCAGAGAGCGGGGGACGTCTGCCGCTGCTCTTCCCCTTAACTAACAAAGAGAGGGACCTCATGGGTAACTTTTGTAGCAGCAGCAGAAGCAGCATAGAGACACAGGATCCTGCCGGACCCATAATGAGGCTTTCTCATTATACGCTGTCTCCTGGGGGGAAAAAAAAAAGGATGTACACGCTGGGCTACAGGTCCTTTCAACTAAGCATTGTGGGACCACAGAGGTAGAGGGGAAGGAACATAATGTGCACAACCTGTCACATCTGCCACAGCTTTGAAAATATCTTTACAGAGAGATGCTTGTGCGAATGTGTGTGTGCATGTGGGCATGTGTTCTGTGTCATCCTCCTGTGTGCTCAGCTGGATGTTTACACGCTCCCTTAATGTCATCTTGTATTTCTGTTGGTGCCAGGGACGTCAGAGGAGTTCCTTGAAGGGTGGGGGTGTTGAGAGAGGGTGGCGGCGGCGGCGGCGGTGGGAGTGGGGGGCATGAAATGAGTTTGACTTGATTTGATTTGATTCCAGTGGTTCCATCAGCAAGCCGGGGGCGAAACGAAGGAGAAGGCAGGACTCACACAAGCCTATGCGTACTCAACCGTTCACAGCTCAGACCACACATGCTCAAAAACACACATCATCCAAAACATACACAACACGCATACACGGGCACATTCTGCTCGGACCCAGAGACTGTTCAGTTCGTTTGCACCTACAAAGATCTAGCTGCATCATTTTCCAATAGTTGGCAGTCGATATTAATTATGGGGGGGTGCAGGCGTGGGATGTGTTTATTAATGGCTTGTAAATTCACTTTAATCCTCCGCCCACCACTTGTTTGACAGTCGTTTTTTTTTTTTTTTTTAAATCAATTTTTGGTTGTGTCCATATTGAAGTGGGATGTATATTGGCAGTATTTTTGGTAACAATTAATTTAGTAAGCTCAAAATTTGGTCTTTGTTCAGGCATGATATACTCTTACTTCATCATGCCTGAACAACTCAAAATGATGAGACCAGAGTTTATCTGACTTTGTGAATCTATCTATCTTCATAGCATCTTGCACAGGGAGTATGATTCAAGGTTTTCACCGTGTTGCCTAGTTGGTGGCTGTCATGGACCAAATCTGTGAATTCTAGTGCAATCCAACGCAATTACGCTGCAATCTACCTACTAACTGTTAGGTTACAAAACAGATTTGGTCCACACAGTGTATGAAAGGTATTGAATCTACTCTATAATAATAGAGTAGATGTAGAATGAGCACTGGATTCAATTCCAGTTTGACAGTACAGTATAACCAACTGACCTCTGAAACTGTCTGTAGGATCAACCTCTCTCTGAAACACTGAGTAAAAGTATCAGACTTCAAGCTTCACTGATGAATTTGTGTTTGGTTAAATGCTATTGCATTTTATCTCACAGTTGAAGCTTTTTATGCAGCTTCAGTTCCCTCTCCTTGAGATTAGAATAATTAGCCTGTTTGTTCAAATAAAATGATCTGATTTTGAAATGTAGTCGTTGATGCAAAAAAAACAAATGATGATTGACATATAAACGTACAGCTAGAAAAAAAAAAAAACAGTTGAACACTGTGTCTCAAACCATGAATGGAACACCTCTGCCGGCACTGACGATCAAGACACTGGGAGTTGCTAAGAGGCATTTTGCTTCACATTTGGGCTCATTATGGGCAAATTATCAGAAGCTATCAATGTGCAAAGCTGCCAATTTAAGATGGAAATCATTGTTGGGGATACAACTTCATACAAAAGAAAGAGAACTATTCAAAGAAAAGCAGTATCTGCCAACATCTACTTTTACTGTTTGTGTTACTGCTGTAGCTCCTACACCAGCCATGCACATTAGACACCAGTTACCTCCTCATCATTCAGCAATGCCCTCCATATGTACCCAGGTCACGCAGCTGATCTTTGACAGGTTGCAAACAGATGCCTGCGCAGAGCCATCCCGAGACCAGAGCTCTGACCTCTGGTAATGGGTCTCAGGGGGTGGGAGGGTTGGTGTTGAGGGGGGAGCTGGACCTATTCTGTAAACTGGCCGGCTCCTCCTCTGGGACTGACTCCCCCCTACACTGCAACTTCTTGTCACCTTCCCTCCCTCTTCCACCGCCTTCCACTGCGGTGAAGCAAAGTGACGCCGTTGCCAAGGTTACATGGGGATTGGAGTGGGGGCTGGGTCAGGTGGTTAAGATGAGGAGGTTTGTTATCTGCCTGCATGGTTGATGTGAGACGAGATATGATTGTGTCCTTGTGGTGTGGGTAGTGATGGCGGTACCGGCAGTATTGGAATTTTGTACTGTTGGAGGCACACAGGAGGAGTAAATCAGTATTTCTCAGAGAAATTGCAAATGTATCAGCATATATATTTGTATGTGTGTGTGTGTGTGTGTGTGTGTGTGTGTGTTGGTGTGTGTTAGAAAGTCTAAGCAGAGCAGAGGTTGGTGAAGCTTAGTCGACTCTGTGGAATGTAAACTAGCCACTGCAGCACTCTTCCGGCCTGGCCTCAGTCAAACACTGCCCCACCAGGGATCCAGCATGCTTTTATGATGCCCCCACCCTTTCCCCCTTCATAAATCCAGCACATGGGGACTCCATCCCTGTTAAAACCACCTGCCTAGCGCCCACCTTGTATTCCTGTTGCCACGGTGATTTGCTCGCCTTGTCTGCACTTTCAAGCAAGTGCAGATAAGCGGAGTTCGAACAAAAGCGAGCAGTCACTTAGCATCTATTATCATTTCACAGCTATTTGATACCTGAGCCTTGCACAGCCGCAGTTATCTCCCCATATGATTGCCCGAGGGAAGGTTCATTGCTTTAATCTAATCTGATGACAAATGATTCGATTAGCTTGGCCAGTTATTAACCTCTTCTCCGTGTTTTGTGCATTATGTATAAGCAAGTTTCTTTTTTTACTCCCCCCCGCCCTCCACCACTTTCCAAATGTCAGCGTTTGCTGCATGTGTCACTTACTTGATGCATTGTGTTGTGCTGGTTGTGTGCATCGGAGGCACACTGCTGCACCCATGCCTCACCAGCCATCTGCAGCCCACCGAGGGAACACATGATGATGATGATGGCTGAGTCACCCATTAGCCCAAATAAGAGCCATCCTTCCACCACTCAAGACGGGGCCGCCGGCTATGCCACGCAGTCAAGGCCATTACGGAAAACACGCACTAAACTGATTTCGCTCTGCAAATACCATTAGCTGGTGCCCCAAGATTATAAATATCCCAACATCCAATCTGACGAAGAAAATGGGCTCGGATGGGGATCCGCGTTAGGAAAATCCTACATCAATGTCATGGACTTCTTCACTGGTTGCCACAGGGCAGAGAGAGGTGGGCTAATGGCTAAGACGAGCAAAAGATGAAGGAGAAAGAAGAACTACAGTGTCGAGAGAGGTTTTGCTTGGACAGCTACTCTTGGGTAGTATGAGGAAGCTGTTAAAAATCCCTAGTGATATAACTAACTACATCATTGTGTTTAGTAGAGACTAGAATGATGAAATGCAGCTTCATAGCTTATAAAAGCCCAGTCAGAGACTTGAAAAACTCAAAGTTAAGAGCTTGAAATAAGTGCTCTCTAAACTGGTTCCAGTAATGGTGGTCCATGCTGTTCTGTTGGCCTTGGTTTGGTATACAACTGTCCTGCCTGTGGGCCAATTTGTTGAAAACAGCATATCCACTTCAAGCCTGGGGAAATTGCCATTTTGTCCATACAGCCTATTTTTCGATCCACTCATGTTTTATCCGTTTTGCCACAAACACACCCAACCCTCCCGCCTCCCTCACCATTTCCTTTTACTTGAGGGGTTCCTGTGGAATGCCAACAACTGTTGCCTAGCAACTAAATATTCACCCTGCAGATATCCTCTAGATTATTATTTCCTTCTGAGTTTCACATTTCTGAGAGGGGGGGGGGGGAGAGAGAGAGAAAAAGATATCTTTGTGATTTCAACTTCACAAATCCCAGTGGTGCACAAGCAGTGGTGCGCTCTTGAAACAACCCTCACTGTCACATCTACAGAGGGAAACCGAGCTGAGACATCACGGGTACTTCAGGGCGGAAGTAGGAACTAAGACGATGTTAATAACCTTTGAATCCAGAGAAACACACTGGTTATGAAAACCCCATTACAGATTATCTGCTGTGCATGTGATGAATTTGAATGAATACAAATCAGATGTATGAAATTTGAATTTGTAAGAGTTGTGGAAAAAGTCTGATTGTACGTAGACATGCTTTCATCCACATTTAGCAATGCATACATTTCTAGATGATTTCTAAAACTGCTTATTACTGACTCAACTTTTTGGGGTTTAAAGCAGGTGTCTTACTTATAATATTGCAATAGGGGAACATTGTATTTCTGAAGACTTTCCGATGCCTTTATATGTCATATGACTCATGGAGGTCCGGTCCAAATGCTGGAGCAGTGAGAATATTTTTCCCTTGAAGACTGAGCGTGTGCCTGTGGCTGGCTGGCTGTGTGGGCTGAACTCTGGAATCACACTAATATGTTTATTTATTCAAGACAACAAAGGCCTTCTGTATTAAATACCATTGGTTGGGGACTTACAAAGCACACAGTCCACATTGTGTTAGTCTGGTCAGAATTTGTGTATGACCGCTGCAGAATTTGACTCAATCCACTGACTTAATTATTAGTGAATATTTTCCATATTAACTGCAAAACAAAGTGCTTTTTCAGTGTTAAAGAGTTATTTTTTTTTGTTTTGCCGATGCAATGGCTTCTTTTTTTGCCCTCCAAACAGCAAGTTTATTTTCTCCTATATTGTTTATCTGTTAATAACAGCTGCGTGGGAATGATTTACTCTAATAAGTGGCACAACAGTAATGGGCTTCATGCAAAGTAGGGACAAATGGTTGTTAATTGTAAGAGATAATGACACACAATCATAGGTCTCGTGTACTTTGACTTCATACAAATGCATGTGCAATGGAAGTTTTTCCTTTTTAAGAAGATAGGAAAAGAACAACCAAGGAAACAAGTCTGAGGGAACAAATTAAATGTTCAAGGGAATCATTTACGAGTTAATACACAGATTAGACTGAGTTTATGAATTGCATATATTTGTTCAAAACCAATCAATCACTTTTTAAAATGCATTTGACTCTTTGAAAAAGAGATTTTATGTCTACAAATTAATTTGCAAGTGTTGATGATGCCAAAAAGCCAGCTGTATCGGTTTTAGCTATAAGTGCTGCCAAAGCTACAACAGGAAAGCAGAGGAAAGCTAAACCACTAACATATGGATGATCCATCTTTTGGGTGAAATTGATCGGACAACTTCAGTGAAAAATGGTTTAATGATGCATAGGAGAGTTTTGACAATTGCAGTGGATACATTTGCACATTCATGTCTCTGTGCACTCAGAGGAGTCAGGGAATAAGTGTACCAACACAGACCAGAGGCTGTTCCCTTTTATAATTGATGACATTCTGAGGAGACTTAAATGAGTCGGCTTATCTGATGTAGGCTCTATGCATGGCTGCTTATAAGGATCGGTCTCATGCAAAAATATGAAAATGGCCTTTTAGAGAGATAGTTCGAGGGTTAGGAAGCAGACTAGCATGAGAGAGGGAGTCATAAGGTCATGTTGGGCCTCTCTGTTCATATCTTAACATTTGATCAAGAACCTGGAAAGCTATCAGCCAATCAGAGACATGCATGCTGCAGCGCTCCTTCATATAAGGATTTCAGAAAAACTACATCCACTGAGAATGTGAGAAAAAAAAACAACAATATGGCTGCCCCAATCTCAGGCTGTCACATAAGAGTGCCCTGTGCATTTGCGCTTATAAATATTTATCGGAGTTCACACTTGGCTTAATTTGACAAGAGAAACTCAGACATGAACGGCTTTGGATGCAAAATGGTAATTACTCCTAAACCGAGTTGGAATAATGAACTTGCTAGCATGCTCAGCCTCTTGGAATTCATTACCCAGCTCGACACCAGACTCCTGATGGAGCAACACCTGATCTGCTTTCTTTCCCAGCAGCTCACAGGGCAACACTGGCATGCTGGTTGTGTGACATGTCTCGTCAAAACACAAAACTGCTCTCATGATAGCTACACATGTATCAGCTCATCACATGATTGTAATCTGTCCCGTCTCTGCTTCCTGAAGTGTCATGTGATCACACAGACTTTTCACTGAGCAGCACGACCCGTGAAAGTCAGATGAAAGCAAAGCAAGAAAAAATATTAACTGGTGCATTTTGCTTTGCACTTCTGAGTGTGTGACAGTTTCAAACCAACAAACAGGAGATGATGACAGCTTTTAATATTAATGACACCAATTAGACAAATGGAATCATTTTCTTATTCTATTAAATGGAGAGAAGGCAGAAGTTTGACTAGTATTAGAACTATTTTTGAAACAGTGAAATGCTCTTTGGGGAATAAATCATTCCTCTAAAAAGGACTTTTTGAGCATAATTTGCTCGTATTGAATATTTTCTGTCTATTTGATGTTAGAAATCTTTCCCTGCATGCACCATGATTGAAGATATTTTCAGTAATCCATTTTGCTAAATTGCATCAGGCTACAAACTTCCACATTAGAGAGGAACTACAGCTTTAGTTCCATATTCATGCACAAACTTGAGAACAATGGAGTATTAAAATGAGACAGGAGGTAAGTATCTTCCTCATTCTTTCGACAATGACGAAAGAATGAGGAATGAAAATGTCTGTCTATGACCACAAAAAGCGACAAGATCAATTATTTCTATATTGATATTTTTAATGCCTGAAAGTTCTGCTGAGGGGTCGGAGTCAGACAAAGTTCATAACTGCATGCAGCTGAAACAGCCCTTAGATACATTGTCCACTGCAAAGATTCTCCAGTGACACTGGACTGTTAAAAAAACAGCAGGATTGGATGTTTTCATTACAAACACAACTTGCACATATGTACAGGACAGTCAGCTAACAGGTACAACTATGTCCACAGGTGGCGCCGGAATTGACAAAAATTTAAAGTTCCTCAAAGGAGCTTTAAAAGAGAAAATGAAGCAGCATGCATTAAAGGACTTGATTTTCAATCATTATAAAGACTTAAATTAGCTTCCCAAAGTCCTGGCACGACGGAGGATTAGGGACAAACCTTTTTATTTTTTTATTTCGAGATTAAAGTCAGAAATTTACAAGAATAAAGTCGTGAATTTACGAGAATAATCTCATAAATTAACGAGTTCGAGACCACTCTGCGCAAAATGATGAAAGTAGAACTCTTAAAGTATTTTCCTCTGCAGACAACTTCCTCCAAGTCAGTGTGGTTCTTTCTTCAGTTTCTTGCAGTATCTTTTCAGGGTGCTGATATTTTATGACAATGTGATGATGATGTGCCAAAAGCATGTGTAGTTTCATATCTGCATAAGTAAAGCCCCAACACCACTATTTGTGTCTGTTATCGGTCTGCCTTGTTAAGCCAGTTTGTGTCCTGTTCATACATCATTTTACAGATAAACAAGGTCTTGCAAGTTGAAGTGAAAACTTCTCGTTCTTCTCTTTTTACCGACTACACAAGGAAGTAGCCTATTTCGTTAGTAGTGAAACCTTTAGGACAAGATGCTCCATGTTTGTCATTTGAGAACAGGATGTTGCTGCTCTTCTGATATAGACTAAAATAACAACTTTATTCTCATAAATTTACGACTTTATTCTCGAGTTTTGAGTTTAATCTCGAATTAAAAAAAAAAAAATCAAAAAATTTAACATGGCCCTAATCCTCCGTCATACATTGGGATATGGAACTTAATTTTGAAAGTATTTTTTAACTACTATAACAATTAGAAAGCAAACATTCTGTTAATTAATACAAATGCTAGCGAATGATTACATTTTAAACACTACTCAGGATTTAGAGAATAATCAAAACTATTTAACTGGAATTGTCCTTACAGAATGGCTCTTGGCTCTTATTAGCTGAATGAAGCGAGCTGCCGTGTAAGCATCTTTTGCACTCATTCTCTTTTTATTTTTTTTTCCTGCATGGGCTTGTTTTTTTTTTTTTACCAGCCTCCCTTTCAGCTGGGTCAAGGACAGATCAGGGCCGACACGCCTCTGGTCAGCATTTGTCCTTTTCTATCTAAGGAAAAAAGCTTGCAGGCACTCGGCCCGTTTGTCCAGCGTTCGAGTCAATCACACCACAAACAAGCTTATGATCAATGCACACACTGCTGATTACATTTCCGATGGGTATTTGGGAGGTAAACATTTGAATGGCAGTACAAACAGAAACGGTGCCGCGGCAGACACATCCCTGCGCCTGGCGGAGTCTGTCACACGGTTGCAACTGCAGAACCGATCTGAAACCATGCAGCTCCTTTACAGTTTGATATTTTTGCATTATTGGTTCCTTTTAATAAGACTAAAAACTAACTCTATTGCTGCCTTTTCTGTGACTCACCCTGGATGCACTGGTTGGCTAAATGCCTAATATCTGTAAAATATCACACAGCTCTTTAGCAGGATAATTCCCAGCACCTAGGGGTGAGGGGGCTTTATTAGGGTTGTGGTATATCTGTGACAGCTAAAGAGATTTTGAGGACAGCAGCGTGTAATGCAAACAGCTGGGCAGAATGTGGGTTAATGTAATGGCTTTGCATGTTGAGCAGAAGTGGTGCTGAAGCTTGAGCTATCAGAGAGTCATCGACAGGAGCACACCCTGCCGCTCCATCTCTCTCACACTCAGACTCGCAACCCCCCCCTCCCCACCCCCGACTTTTTTCACTCCCCCTCTAAGCACCCATCAATTGAGGCAGTGAAGCCATCAGTGCCCACGCTTAGCCCGCCTGTCTCATTGCTTGGATAGCCATATGTGTGCGAGTGTGTGCGAGTGTTTGAGGGTGCTTGTGTGTGGAGCCCCTTGATTGGACTCTACAGCAGAGGCTGGAGCGTTAATGAACACTGCCTGTCACAGTCCTGGTCCTCTTTGCACAGCTCTCAGCCGTCACTCTGGGCGATGGATCAGCATGGCCTCATCTAAACAGTCTCTCTCTCTCTCTCTCTCTCTCTCTCTCTCTGCAGTCTGCTCTACTGAACAGGGATCACCGAGATCAGTGGAGGGTTCTAATCCTAGCCTCTCAGCCCACCTACCTCAAGAGTTAACAACTACCTAGGAATTGTTCAGGTCAAAATCAAGAGCAAAGTGAACCGAGTCTCATACTTGGATTGTTCTGAGAAATTTTGGAACTTCTCAGGAAGTCAAAAAAAAAGTCAATACTTAAAAAGGCCACGGTTTTTTTTTTTTTTTTTTTTTTTTTAAACGACACCAATGAAACACCTACACCATTATCTATATCTATAAAAATAGATGTATGATCATCTGTCCATTCACTGCTTTAGATTTGTTTTGTTTGGAACTACATTTCAGTGCAGAGCCAACAAACACATCATCATGAATATTGACTGTTTGATTACTTCAAATGTTGTTTTAAGGTGACATTATTAAAACAACGACAACGTTCAGATGATAGTCATTCACTTTGGGAAAACGTAATGATGGTTAACCTTCACTGAGCCACAGATGTCAGTCTACAGAACTATTACATCCATAAAGTCAAAACTATCGAGAAACTAAATAAGAGGTGCTCTGATACCGAGTAGATTCAAGACATAAATATATTTCTGGTTCACAATCTATAAACTGACAACACTAACCCTTCATGAAAACACCTCTGGAAGCTAAATCCCTGCACACTGTACACATTAGGTTTTTCACAACACCAGAGTTTTAAACTTAGATATACTTCTGGTACAAATCAAACAACATCAGTACCTGTTTCATTTCCACACACACAAAAACAGAAGTCCTGCTGTAGGCAAAACACATTGGGTAATACCTTGTTTTTAATTGCCAAAATTTGGTGCCAAACTCCTGCACAGTTTAAATTGTACAAATTTGTTGGCAACGCATTTGTACAATTTAAACAGAGCGCTCGATCTTCACTAGCAGCAGCTTTGGTTGGAAATAAAACTGAGGAGCTGTTGTTGTTTTTTTAAGTGATGGAACTTTTCATAAACTATCAATTAGTAAAGTAACAGAGATTGTATTGTTTAAAAATGTCAAATCAAACGGTATTGAAGTATTGAACATTTGGCAACCTAAGTACACATTGTTGTTTGGATAGTGAGATTTGAATAATGTAAAATATGGTTGAATGGATGAACGTTTCTCACTCTGATTAACGTGCTAGCTGATGAAGTTTGTCATCAGAGAGTTGCCAGTTGCAGCCATTATTGGTCAATGATGGCAGAGCAGTGCAACCTGCTGCATGGGCTACTCTTAAGGAGAAGAGAATTGATTTCATGTGGCACTAAGTGTTTGATTTAAAGGCTAATAAATACAATTTTCAGAGTACTGTTAGATAGACTGGTGTACTACAAACTATCACGTGTTATCATACAAAACTACGAGGTATCCGCCTCTGCATAATTTCAAACCACCCCATTCCCTCGTAAATGCCAATGTTTGATTTGATTAACAACACAGTTTTCCAAGGACAGAACTTGGTGGATTTGTCATTATTAACTGCAATCATGGCAGTACGCCGATGTGATGGCAGCGCTGTCTCTTAATCAATCCAGAACACCAGAGAAGGCGCTGCCGCATAATGCCAGAGAGGAAGAAGAGTGTTGTCTAAAGTTGGAACCCGATTCTCTTGCTGAAGCCTGATTTTACAAGTCACTGAAAAAGTAAAGATGAATGGTTCTGGATTGTCAAGACTTCAAGACGTCAGCACATCCGGACTGTACAGGGTCAAAATAAGTGTCTCAGATAATTGAATGCAAAAGTACCTTGTACCTCAGCCATGCGAGTCTGCGGAACAACAGCTCACACCCACAAAGTCACGTAATGTCAACATCTTCCCGCTCCCCCATTAGGAAAAAGCGCTCATTATGAATATTCAAGGTTACAGTAGAAGCAGGCTTTTGTCCTCGGCCATGTTTTATTTAATGAGCCTGGGGTTTGTTGGACTTGATTTGCATGTGCTTGTTATAGAATCTCAGTGTGCTGCTGCTGCTGCATATGCCCAGACGCTCCCAAACATAGGGGACACATTCACTCTATTTTTCGCTTGGTTTGTCTGTCAGAAGAGGCGAGCGGAAGGACCATGACTCAATTTTCCACCGTGGAGGATTCAAGGCCTTTCATTTGTGTGCATCAAGGATGGAGGATCTACTGTTATGAAAGTGTACGCGCACATACGTGTGATCTGAGAGGCCTCTTTTGAAGCAGAGTGTGTGTGAGGAAGCGGAGGCTCCCCTGTGAGGGAACGCTCTGAAGAGAAATATTGCTGATGTGGTACCTCTCTCTCTGACGACAGCCAGATAATACCAAGCGAGGAGACGGGAGGATCCAAAACTTTATGAAAGAACGAAAAATCTGCAGCCAGCTAGAACGTGTCTTTGATAGCAGAAAAAGGAGAAAGGAAGCAAAGATGTATATAAAAAAAAAAAAATCCCTTGTCTCCTTCCTCTTCTAATCTGGAAATGTCATGGATAAAAAAAAAATGTGGCTCATACCATACTTGGCAATTAATAACCCCAGGGGCAGAACTGTGTCCCACTTTGATGATGTCAGTGCTTTGAGGAGTGAGAGACAGGTCAGCATCTAGCGTCAGGGACATCGGAGGCCCTCAGCACTGTGGCGACATGTCAGCCCGGCTAGCGCCATCGCCGTGTGATGAGGCCTGGACGGACGGACGTGTAGGGGGAGGGCCAGACGTGACAAGGCAAGCAGAAACGGGGATGATTCAACCCTGCAGTGAGGACGGAGGCAGGCGGGGCGAGAGACAGAAATGCAGGGAGAGGAGGAGGAGGAGGAGGAGGGGGAGGAGGGATAAGGAGAGCACATGGCGATGAGGAGAAATATTGAAAGGGGCGAGGAAGAGAAAGAAAGACGGAGAGAGGGCAGGGACGGATGATCATGATAGGGACAACGAACGAGGAGTTTATACATATTGTAGGGAGGAATCCACCCGGGGGCTGAAAGGAGGAATGTATTAATAGTGGAGAGCGCAGAGTGAATGAAGCACGTTAATGAAAAGAGGTGCAGAGAGCGAATGGGAATACAGCTTTTCAATAGCCGAACCTCGCAGCAATAATGACTGAAAGGCGAAGATGACGGGGACAGAATTAAAAGACGAGGATGATATTGTGACTAGAAGCGGTCCGGCTGAGGATAAATAACCCCTCGCTTGACACCCACACAAGGAGAGCACATGCCGTCCAATCTGCTCCAGCGTAGCCGCTCTGTAGCACCAGAACAAAACAAACATGTGTTTTTTTTTTTTTTTTTCCTCCCTACAAATCTAAGTTGCCGTGTGAATGTGGAAAGAATACTTCAGAACCACAGCAGCGCATATCCTCGGCAAACTTTCACTGAATAATTTAATGATCTGCGTTTTAAGAACGAAAAAGTCTATTTCCTTTAGCTGACTGAACTGACGCAAAAAGCAATCAGCAGCACCATACTTTGTATTTGAGCTTTGATTTTCCTCTTATAAGACAAATGTGCGTCTGGTAGGCACTTCACAAATACAACAAAATAAAAACCTGCACAAAGAAACTGCTGGTGATTATTCCTTTTCAACAGCCCTCCAATGTGGTTATGGATTCATGTCTGGAAAAAAAAGAATGTTCTTGATGTTACAGCAGCAACTTTTTTTTTTTTGCTTTGTTCAAATTTAAATGAACCTGTCCTGCTTTTTAAATTCTTTAAAATATATCACAATCAAAAGTTCAGACTAAACTTCATGCGCTCCATATTGCGTTTAGACGTTGTATCATTCGTTTGAATTTGTGCTTTTGAAGAACAAATGCAGATAAACATTTCAATATGTCAGACATGTTGAAGGAGGGAATGCGGGCATGGCATTCAAGATCATTCCTTTTTCATCTGACAGATTTGTATCCTCTGTTAAACTATTATGATTTGAGGAGGAAGATAGGCCTGCACACTCGCTCAAATGCCAAAAGGCCTTCTTCAGGTGACAAAACCTCTGGTCGAAACGTTGTGTGTGTGGGCCTATCTTCATCCTCAGTCTGCTGTTTTTACCCGGCCCTTCATCAAGTGATGTGCATATAACTACCTCCTCTTTCTAAACTATTATGATTTATCATCTACTTTATTGTGTGTGTGTGTGTGTGTGTGTGTGTGTGTGTGTGTGTGTGTGTGTCTTTAAACCTTTTTCCATCCTCCATGCACCTTACACGACACTTGATATTTCAAGAATCCCCTCCACTGTAATCACTGCCATACTGATGCTAATGAGGATTTTTGTATATGACATCTTTCTCTTGATTTATTTTTTTTATTGCAGCGTACTGTTAAACAGGATGTAGGGGACGAGGGTACTAGCGAGAGTTGGAAGGGTGTAGGGAGTGTCGTGTGGGCACAAGGTGTGGCGCCAACACTATGGCCATCTGGAAAGCTGGTGGGAGATGAGGACCTAACAGAGGGAGCAGACTGTCACCTTACACACACATGACCTCATGCCAGAGTGTGTGTGTGTGTGTGTGTGTGTGTGTGTGTGTGTGTGTGTGTGTGTGTGTGTGTGTGTGTGTGTGTGTGTGTGTGTGTGTGTGGCGGTACAGACAGGCTATCAATAAAGGTGTGTTTGATTTAAATGTAACTCTATTGATCAGCTGTCTTTGTTTAAACAAGGGATCACATGATCTGAGCTATCTGAGCACAAACATGATCAGTTACAGACTTCTTTCAGGATGGAAACAAGCAAAATTCCACAAATGTATATCTTAAAAGTTGAACATGGAATTAATACTTTGCCTAATGCGTGCTGAAGTCAAGCTAAAATCAGACACAACCTTAACTTCGGAGCAGAGTTTATTCCGATATAAGCCAATGGTAAACAAACTGAGGAACCTAATTTAAGCAGTTTTCTTGCCGACAGAAGGAGGCATTTGTGCTAGGTTTAGGGAAGACTAACAGAGACCTGTATTGGTGGAAGACTCCACAGTGTGGACAGGAAGGAAGGCGGCTAGACCAGAGAAAATCTTAGCAAACAGATCCTGACTGGTAGACCTTCTTCATGAATACATGACTTAGGTTTTTACTTTGAGTTAATGTGTAATTCATTTTCATTTTCATGTAACTGATCCGTTGAATGACGTGCTCTGATTGTTTTATTTTCCCCTCTACTAAATACTAAAATGCTGCTTTTCTTTCAAAGAGACACTGTGCACATCATGTTCCAGGTTGGCTGCTCTTTTCCATTCTCTCTGATATTAAACTGTAGTCAACTGGTTCAAAGTTAATCATTTACAAACAGTATTTGCTTAGCTTGTTAAAAAGATATCTTCGCCGTCATGGCCAACCAACTCTTCTTAATGGCTTCCCCTCGACTGAACACTTGGCTGTATCACCAGGTATCAGTGTAACTGTGTGGCTGTGAAGAGACATGAAATAAACTACTTCAAATAATGATCAGTTAATGTCACACAGACTCTGCTGATCTTTAGGTGAGTGAAGTGGCGAAGAGTTGTTAAACATGGACCTATTCAAGATGTGCATGGCGTCTTCATATGGCTTATTTGTCTCAAGTGTGTTTGGACCAGTTATATACAGTACCAGTATACCAGTTATTCTCATTATTTATTCCAGATGTTTGCTGTTTTCATGAAGTGTTTGACCAATAAAATGTCAGATAACAGGGATTTCCCAATAATTGGTTTGCGCTTGTTTATGACAAAGAAATGCAGCACGACTTCACATTAAATAAACAGGAAGTGAGGAAGTGTTTGGCGTTTTTGCTGGAAGTGACTTAAAATTGAAACACTTCTTCCTACTTTTATATCAATTACCCAGTCAATCATCAAATATAGCTTAAAGGTGTATTTTCTGAGTCACCATCTTAAATAAACATGGACAAACAAGTGATCTACCACAGCTGAAATCCATGGATTTCCAATCAGGTAGTAAAAAATACATGATTAAAGTAGCATACTATCATAAAGCTAATTCAATATAGAAATACACAGATATCCATAATACACATTTGAAGTAGCTACACTGAGAACAATTAAAATCAATAAATACCACTATGCGTATACATATACCTGACAACATTTGATAAATACCAGTGAGATGGATGTATGTGTTGTGTGGAATGTCATATATCGATAAATCTTTCTTATTCCCCGCAAAACAACTACACATATAACACATGAACAAACAATGCAAAGCTGCACTGAGTGTACATCAGTGTGTGTGCTGCAGGGTTTGACTTGTGCCTACCTCTGACAACTTTGGACTTAGCTGTTATTTCCCACTGCCCTAAGCCTGGTTAGAGCAGGTCTGACACAGTCTGGGTCTATTGCTACTTGCAGTATTGCCTAGATTGTAGGTGAATGCGCACACTAACACAATCATGTACAAAAACACACAAGTCTGCATACAAACACGTACACTGAGAGCCCCCCTGGCTATAACCACTCTGCCTGCTTCCAATGTAATATATGTTGTTTGTTTGCTGGATTTGAGCTAGCCAGCAGCATTACCCTGATGCAGCCAAGCGTAGCCGGCACTGGACACACACTCTGTCAACAGCAGTAAGCAAGTAGAGAACTGCACTGCCAGAGAGATATGGAGCAACAAATCTATACCCCTCACAGGACAGAAGGAAAGGGGAGGGGCGACAGGGGTATCTGGCTTTACAGTTTATGATGGAATTTGATAAACAGCGGGGGTCAGGAGGCAGGTCAGCACATCATTAAGTTATTCTGACAATTTTGATCCATTGCACACAACACTGGGAAGAGGCACTGGGCGTCACCTAGAAGAAGCGATAAGGGGGGGAAAAAAAAGGAGAAAAGGGGAAAAAACTGGCAGGAAGCATAAAACAAACAGAGAGCGTCTTTACTGCAGGAGATGAGAGGAGATAAGAGACATCAGAGGGAGTGTATGTGCTATCAGGATGCAAGGAGAAACCAGGAGAAACACACTCCCTCCAGGGAGAGGGAGGAGAAGGGGTCGGCAATATGGAGGGCGAGAGCTGAAGTAAGCATGTATTATAAATCATGGAGAGCCGTATAGAAAGAAAATGTAACTAAGTATCTGTAAAAAAAAAAAATGACATCAAAAATAACATTCTGTCCATCACTATATATTTGATCTCTTTACTGGATATGATAGTCTCAGTGAGGGAAGTTTGGGACTTGATTGGAATAGAATTTTTTTATTAACAGTTCAATTGAGGTGCAGGCAATGGCTCAGTTTATACAACGAGTTAAAAACCCAGTTAGAATGTTCAATCATCTGATTGTCATTATGTGAGGCTGGGGAAAGTTTCAATTTTGGCATGCACATGTTGTGATGGTACTGTGTGTGTGTGTGTGTGTGTGTGTGTGTGTGTGTGTGTGTGTGTGTGTGTGTGTGTGTGTGTGTGTGTGTGTGTGTGTGTGTGTGTGTGTGTGTGCCGTTATTCCAGATAAGGGCAAAGAGCAGCTGAAATGGCTTTTCCATTAGGTATTTTCAGTAAGATGGGAAACAACTGACCTAGTATCAGCTCTTAGCTGGACATACCGGGGGTCATTTTCTGTAAGCCCATGATCCTGATGTTCAGCAGTCTGTCATGTTCACAAAGTAGCTGTTCGCAGCTCGTAGAGTAGGTCAACAGTCTAAAATAAAAGTGGAAAAAAAAGGAAAAAATCCCTTTGAAAGTAGATCGGAATATTATTTTCCTAGCTGCTGAACCCTAAAGGTTTGTTGAATCATGCTGCCTTGAGATAAAATTATGTACAGTGGATTCATTGAGATGAATTATTTCAAACGTGTGTATGTGTTTGAAGCTGTGCATGTGGGCATGGGCCCAATGAGGCAGAAGGGTGCCAGTAGCCTTTGAGGAAGGAGCATGTGTCCAGCATCCACTGCTGTTGTGCCAGGTCACAGATGTCACCTGCTCCTGCAAGCCTGCCTGCCACACAACCGCTCCTCCCCCACCACTCGCCCACTTGTAAACAGTAATAGTGCATGGGGGGGGGGGACACAAGTAGCCCACCGTGTTGTTGGTTATTTGTATTCTTTGGTATTGTTTAGTTTGAAAAATAAGACTCAAACATGGGTCACAGGATGATCGCAAGAGTCCACAAATGTCACTCAGATTAAATCAGCGAAATGTTATCCAGAGCTGCTGGCTATGTCACATTACCGCGGCCTTGCCGAGTTGTTTCTCAGCGAGTTCTGCTGAATAAACACTGCTGGCTGCTGGGTTGGTAGCGTTAAACACAGCACATTAGCTCCGGAAAGAAGTCTGGCAAAAGAAAACATCCTTAGATAATGTCAGCTTCTAGAAAAAAAAAAAAAAGTGTGAAACCACAATCCCACCAAGAAAAATCAGCTGCGAGACAAAGAACGTTTTTGTGCGTGTTTACGTCTAAGGCAAAGCGAAAGGACTTTGATAATCTTTTGAAAGGAGCTCCCTTACACTGGGGAGGTCATCTTTTTTAGAGGGCCTGAAATTCCTTTTGCACGCTTCACCACTTGTTTGCTCGGGAAGCAGAGAATGCTTCACCACAGAATTCCTCCATGGAGATTGATGATCTGTGCATCTCTATCTTACTCACTCACTCACACACA
Organism: Labrus bergylta; assembly: GCF_963930695.1. Classification (NCBI taxonomy): domain Eukaryota; kingdom Metazoa; phylum Chordata; class Actinopteri; order Labriformes; family Labridae; genus Labrus; species Labrus bergylta. The sequence continues at coordinate 9,176,852 of NC_089209.1, read as the reverse complement.
GTAAATTTGCCCACCCACATATCACTGACATTTCTTTTTGGAGCGTATTTAAATTACCATGCATATTAGGCAAGCAGTGGCAAGACCCCTTTTTATTATTTCCCTTAATCGCGTGCGCTTAACGGGGTCAGCGGTTGCCCCCACTCTCACCCTGCGCCTTTCCTCTCCCCTTCACTCCCCCTGCCTGATTGCCCCCGCCTCTGCTACACACGAGTGCACCCGGCATGGCACACTCTTGCTACACGCCTGCGTCCTGTCCCTATACTTTCCACCAACAGAAAAAAAAACCCACTCGCTACCAACTGTGACTCATTTCTCATTAAAAACAGTCGAGCAGTTCTGCATGCCAGTTCAATGTGTCATGATTGTAATGAATTAAAAGCATTTTTCACGTTTTTTTTTTTTTTTGTGTAACAGTAGGCGTCTAATAGTTTATGATTACCAGCGAAGATGAAAGTTTCTGTGTGCCTTGAAAAAAGTGCTTTTGGGATCTTCTAACAGCAATCTGAAATTGCCTCCCCCGTTACCTTCAGAAACCTCAGTTTAAGAGACGGCGCCATAGTAATGTTGCAACTTTCCCAAAACCGACAATCAGAGTAACAAGCACACTTCAAGAAGGAGTTGGTCAGGAGTGCAAATCTGAGAAAATAACTCCTGTTGTCACTTTTTGTCGAACAACCAAGTTCAAAGCTATGAGTGCCTTCAAAGAGAGACTTCTATTTCAACCATTTGCCCAACACTTGGCAGTCGCTGTTCAGAATAGGCATAAAACATTTTGACTTAGGACATGAAAGGTTGACTCTTTGTATGAATATGTTTGTTCAAACTGATCCAAGTTCTTTTCAGCAAAAAAACAACAAAATCTTTGGTAAAGTTGGTTTCGGAGCATGAAACAAAGTACAACAGCATTGGGCAATAACTATCAAATGTCCAGCAAACTGTTTAGCTTGGTGCTGAACTGAATTAAAAAAAAAGAATGATAGTGGCTGAAGATGTGGATACAGTGATGGAAGGCTCCATAGTCAATAGATTATACCGTCAATCATCCTCAATTAGCCAAACCCTAGAATACAAGGTACTGGGACAACCAGACTGCTAGATGTTTTCGCCTTAACAAATAAAATGATACCCTTGTTTACTCCACTCCTTGGAGGCAACAAATGAACAAAAAGAGCAGCACTGATTGGGATGTCTTTGGGTCGACAAGCATCAGTAGTTATTGGAGAACTTATCAATGAAAAGGTTAAGGTATGGAACAGAATGCTATGATTTAACACTCAGGTGGGGTTTAAACTATAATGGTGGGGTGAAAATTGGGATTTTCTGGATTCCCCTTCATGAAACATCTAAGTGCATGTAGAGGGATTCACTTAAGTACGCGGGCAGGGGTATGAGCGCAGTGTGGGGGCCTGGCGGGCGCTAGCAGCCCATGCTCCTAATCCTAGTTAAGACAAGCCCGGCAGGCGAGCCGGCACAAAGGAGCTTGGTCCAGTGTTAGTGGAATTAAAGCAAAGCCTCTCCTCTGTTGTTATGCTAATCCTCAAGACAATGATTATCTGCGGGGCAACGTTGCCACGGTGATAAACATGGCTCAAGAGTGCCTCAATTAGGGCACTGATTGCCAAAAGAGAGCAAAGAGCGAGTGAGGCCAATGACTAAAGGCAGAAAAGGAGTTTGGAGGGTGTTTTGTTATTTCCGCTGAGTAGACGGGCTTGTTTTTAAACGGTGGCATGAAGCCTGACCCTGGCAGCTTGACCTTGGCCATGCTTGACCCTCTCCATGTCGTAAAGACTTCCCCACTCATTCGGACTTCAGCAGCTAGCATGTCATTAGTTTTCAAATGCAGATGGTATATGTTATTCTACAATAACCTTAAGGTACTGTTATGACTCTCCATAACCCAATCTCTGTGCAGTGCATGAGGAATAAGAACGAGCGAGTATGCCATAAAGAGTTTCAGCTTGCCTCATTCATCCTCCAAAGTGACAGCACAGCCGTTCAGGTGGTGGCACTCTTAGTTTTGTTAAGAAATCAAGAGTTGGAGGACAACCATAACACTGGATTCATCTATAATAATCCTTCATTTACTCGGCAAATCAAAGTGAGGAGGCAAAGCCCTTGCCGGGTGTTTATATCTCCTCACTGAGTTGATGTGCCAACCTCAATTCTCTGCTGTTGTCACGAGATCAAAGAAAAGAAAAAAAAAAAAAAAAAGGCTATGAGAGGCTGTTTTCTGTTTCTGGAGCAGCTTGTCACACAGCCTTATGTGTACTTGCAAACCTGTTAGCATGGCTGCTATCGCGGGGCTTTTCCAGGCTGAAAATGAGGCTGAGGGGGTTACTGTACTTTTCTTACCATGTGCACACACACACACACTCATAGCAAAGTAAGCAAGTCGTTTGAAATCAAATTAGGTCTGGGGGGGGTTAGGGGAGCCTTCCTCTGAAAACTTTGAGGATCAAATACGTTATTTCTTATATTATGGTGTATTTCTGTGCAACAATTTATCTTGAAAATGTCTCTTTTTTGCAAAGACGGGCTTATGTCATTCTAATTATAAATATCTGGTACTTTCACATTTCTTGTTCTAGAAGTTTAAGGCCCCACCATTCTCAGGTAATCTGATGACGCCTATTGAAGACAAAGGAAAGTTCAATTCTTTACCTAAGCTATACTTTCAAATCATACAAATCAAAATGTATCCCGATTTGAATAGAATCGTGGGATTCAGTATGTTTAGCCTTGGAAACACTTTTTTATTAGTTGGTCCACTGGACATAAGCCTTTTAACAAACTATCCCAGTCCAGGAAAATACTGTTTTAAAATATCAAGCTGTTTCCATGACTTGTTGACCTGCATAATTATGAACTCAATTATTTGTCTCTCTTGGACTCAGTGACAGGTTTTGTTGAATAACGAGTTTTTTTCAGTTTTCATCAGTTTATTAGCAGTATGTTTCTTCTGTAATATTTCCCCATGTCAGAGGTTTTACACTGTAACCAAGACAACAACAACTCAACGTCTTACAAGTCATATACTCGTGACTTGAAGAGAGACAGGGAGCTGTACAATATGGGCATAAATGTGGACAAAAAACAAAGATGGCACATTTGTTGTTTTTGTTAGGTGTTTTGTTGTTCATCTATATAACTCAAGTAGTGATGTCTTGTGAAGTGTATGAAATTGAGCGTGCGTTTGAGGATCGGCGTGGATTATTTTAATTTTTGGACTATATCATAGGGAGGGTGATAGCTGGGTATGTGTGGCAGTATTGGCAGCACCTTTTCTGGTATACTGCGCTCATTACAATACAGCGCCGCCACCTCATAGGGGTAAGGCAGTATTTGCATTAGGAATGACTGTCATTGGAAAGCAGCGTTCTGTATGACAATACATCAGACTTTGACACGGGCCTAGGGTGGCTGCCTCGAATTTGTGAATGCAGGAAAAACCCATTATCATTATCATGTTCATTATCAAACGTAGTCCTAGGTCACCTGCAGACTGACAGTAGACATCCTACTGGTTCAGAGTAACTCCATCCGATCTATCCAGGCTTCTGTCAGCCTTTATCTGTTATGTTCAATGAAGAATGCTTTATAATATTTTTGTATGTGTTCAGTCACTTGTGTCTCACTTCCTCCTTTCCTCAGTCCATCTGTCCCAAAGCTTAAACAGCATAGTACGCCTTGGACTGCTGTGTCATCTCATTTAGTCCTATTAGGGGCTCTTATATCTGACTGGCATGTTGTTATTGCTCTCCCAGACCACAGCTAAAACTGAGGAACGGGTCTGCCAAGCGGGCCCTTTTAAGTCTTTGCCGCATTGATGGCACTGGCAATGAGAAGCAGCAAGGTTGTGACGGTGGGTGGTATCATAGTAACATGAAAAGAAAGGAAGGGGAGGAGGTGACACAGTGTGATGCTAGCCCCCCTGGGGGTACATGACAGGCATGTCAGGTGCAAATGGTCTCATGCTGGTTTGCTATGGGCTCTGCCACAGGCTAACAAACGCTGGAGGAAGACTGAGGGGCATCAACAGGCTTGCAGAGGCAGCGGGAAGCATTGTAGAAAACTGCTGATTAGGGATGGAAAAATATTTAACACATTAGCCCCACAAGTGAACCTTGTAATGTAGTTCAACGGACTCTTTACCAGAGACAGGATGTAGCTGATCACAGATCATTAGAAACGGGAGAGTCCAGGTCAAATTGTTTAAGCATAAATCACAACCTGAAGAAGTTTGTGCAAAATCCAGATGAAGAGTCAGGAGAGTCAGGAGTTATTCCAGAGGATAATACATTTCGATCAACATTCCATTATTAAATTGAAGCTATATATGGTAAAAAAGAAAAAAAAAAGCTAAATGGAATACTCAAATTGATTAATTTTCTTGCTTCCATGGAAATTGAAGGTGTGTCTGGGATCTTGCATAGCTTGTGTTCAGAGATCTTTGAGTTGAGGTTATGAAAAAAATCCTAAATTTGCAGGTGATTAAAGTTTAACTCAATGAGATGTGGAAATAGAAAGCATTCAAATTAGATACTGGAGTCAAATGATATAATTGCTATTTAAAGTTCCAATAGGTATCCAATCTTGCTGTAAAGTGCAAGATGAAAAGTTTTTTATGATTTTAAACCTGTTTGTCTCCTCTACTACAAAAGCTGAAGATTAAAAAAAGGAATCAGAATTGAAGAAACAGCAACAAGGACCAAGAACAGGAACATAGGAAAATAAGAAGGTTGAGAATAACTAATAGAGAATAAATATGTGCTTCCTGTTCTGGGGATTATTGGATCTCAAGAAGCACCAATGAGAAACAGGAACAGTACTCCCCATTGATAAAAATAAGATCCCACTATTCTCCTGCTCCTCAAACTCAAACTCATACTGGAAAAATGTGACTCCTCCCTACATACAAACAGCTAAACTATAGATTCTGCTGTGATACCCATTTTAAAACTCACCTGTAGTGTTACAGTGCTGTAAGGCCATATTAAACATGGAAGTTTCAGATCATGAGGTAAATGTATGTAAATGTATGTTGGAGTAATCCCAGGTTACGCCTGCAGAGTGCGCTAAGCGGCTTGTTTTGCTAAACACACGAGAGTTTCACGAGACGGCTTTACGGCCCCACCTGCTTTTTCCTGTAAGCAGGAGGTGCCGCTTTCATCGGCTGTTCAACCATCGCACATGATCTCCACTAGCAACCCTGCAGTGTTCACTGTTATAGATGGAGTATCACTCTGGAATGGTATACTTCTACACTACACTCGAAAGCAAATGTAACACAGGAGGCAGTCCGTTTTGACAGATAAACCAAGAGGGAATCGTTCTTACTGGAATGAGATTGCAAGACATTTTGCAGAGGCAAGGGGGTGACATGAGACAAAGCTAACGAGTCGAACTTAACACAGCTTAATAGCAAATGTACAGCTCAATTTACCCAGAACATCAAGGTTACTGTTTACTCAACAATGCACAGCCCTTCTCACTTACACAATCATTTATTTAGAAGTGGTATGGAACTGAAAAATCAATTTGCCCCTTTTTGATGGAAAGCCCCTGGCAGCCATTGGGCTCTGTGTTGTCCTGAGAGTAATACATGTTACTTCCCCAAGACATGCACATTACTTATATGAGCTGCCTGTGCAACAAACAAACACCAGCAGTCTGCAGTGTACACGGGCTGGAAAATCTTTATTGATATTGCGGTATAAAAGCAAGCAATTCCTGTAATGTACAGCCTGCAACATGGGCATTATAAATTTGTTTGATAACTCAATCAATAACTAAACATTGGGAGTGAGACTTCTCTGGCTCACAGAGTTCCTTATTAGCCAGAAATATCATTAAGCAACAAGTGATTAGACATCACTGAGAGGTCCGATGGGACACATTCCCAGAGAAGTGGAGGCTCCTGGAAATGTTTCAAGTCACATCTATTAAGTTAATACAATCTATTCTTCAAATGCACTGCAGCTGCCACTTATGTCGAAATAATGCAGATGTGAGGTTTTGTCTGCATCTTGCACATTTAGCTCTGCAGTACTTTCATCTGTCCTTGAGGGAGGAATTTGCTCAGGCATGAGTTAATGTGGTATCACTGAAAGGATCAAGGTTTAATCCGCTCCTTAACACTTTTTTGATCCCCCTATTGGAACGAACATACAAGAACAGGTCTCTTCAACCCCAAGTAATTAGTAACACAAAACAGTATTTACTGCTTCCATATGACAATTATATTATTGAGCCTGTCACAAAAATCTCAATTGTTGATTTCAGGTATGTGTCCAATAACCGTGTCATTTGTGCTAGCAGTGCCAACCACCTCAATTTCAGAGTGAGTCACACCATCCCTTACTGTTGCTAGGTTACAAAAAATGCTGCACTTCTTATCCCACTGGTACTGACCGTTAAGACTGTTTAGAACTGCCCTTTATGCTAAATGTACGCTTCAAGGAAATTTGACAATTGCCATTAGCAGCAGCGCTAGACCTGGAAATTCCACCTCGGCCCTAAGGTGAGCTGTGAGAGAAGAACAGAAAGTAACACTCCACCCTCAGACACCCTTTCACTGAAGAAAATCATCGATATGTGCTGAACAATACATTCCTGAAGTTATTCTCTGATTGGAATAATTGTTGTTTTGTTGTACACACTTTCTTTCAGCATAGCAGTTCTAATTCAACTCAAGTTACTGATTTCCTATATTTCCCAGAGTGCCTGGCAAGCTCGATGGAACACACTGTTTTTATTCAGCTGTAGATTATAGATCCGAGTGTGTGTGTGTGTTCGTAGTGGTGTAGTAAGCACATTGGCGCACATCTTTAGGGATAAAACATGTTTTGTCGATGCATTGCAATCTGGTAATGATTGGGGGGGGGATTAGCATTACAGATAGGTTCCCAATGGATATTTTTTGCCAGTTTATTTATTTAATCATTCAAAGCATGTTTGACTTTGAGGGGTGGCTACTAAAAATGTAGATTTACAGAAAAGGTTGTTAAAAAGAGGAAGAAATGTCATGACATCCTCTACATCTGCCCAACAACCCCTGGAGAAAAGCAGGAAAAATACTATCAAGCAATTAAATGGTTCTGGAAAGTAACCTTAATCCCTAATGGTTTAAATTGTCTTAAGGTGGACTTGTCCTTAAAGGGAACATTTTCTAACACCTCTTAAAGCAAGAATCAAGGACTTTGCAAAAGCTTTTTGAAACTCGGTATTAAGTGGTGTATCCATGTCAGATCAGACTTTAAGGTGCTTCAGATGACTCTGAAAATTCCTTCCTTTCATCCCCTTCTCTCCTGGAATGAAGTTCCTGCTCACACCAGACAGTCTGACTCTGTAGAGAACTTTAAATATAAACTTAAAACTCCAATTTCAGCCGTGACTTTCAGCCATTACTTAAGGACTTGTACCGGTAACCTTCATCCATCTTTTTTTTGCTCAGCCTCACTGGCAATTAATCTATTAAAACCTAGCACTTATACTCCAGTTTGTCTGTTTTCCAAGGATATTGAAACTTTCTGAAAACGAACACATCCCTGTAACCCTGGCTTTGTTGTTGGCCTATAAACATATTAGCTGCGTGCCTTTCTCTCCAATCCAATTTTCTTCTCATTGTCCTCTCTATTTACTCATACTTCTCTGTGCTGGACCATCAGCCGTCCTGGGACCTCTCTCTTTCTCCCTTGGCTGTCTGAACCACATTCCAGTTGTTTTTGATCTGATTCTCCTTCTTTTGATCTGAAAATTCATCCTCTATTCTTGTCTGTTTTTTACCCTTGTGTGCTTGATGTCTTGGACTCTACACATCTCTGGTTTCCTTTTTCCTAACTGTGTGAGTGTGTAGCTGAGTTTTACCTCATGGGTTTGTTATGTTGTTTCACAGGTCCAATGTATCTATAGTTTTCATCCTAACTTTCCTACTTTATTCCGTCCAAATTGGTCTACTCTGCATCATTTGTCTGTCTGCATTGGGAGATGGATCCTGTCACTGTTGCTTGACCTGTTTCTTTCCCATTTATTTCCCTTATAAATGTAATTATTTTCTTTGTTTTGTACCCAGGGTTCAAGTGTGTAAGGTGACATACATTGTACAGATCTGAAGAAAATGTGTTTGATGATGACAATCAATATGTCATTTACAACAGATGTTTGCATCTGCAGTGCAAAAAAAAAGCAGATTATGTGAGGATTCCGTGTTCCTGCTGGCTGATTGCTACCATGCTGTCTACTGCAGAGCTCCACGCTGGGTGACAAGACTCCCACAAACGAAAATCCAATCAGGCCAATCCTCCACAATCCCCTCAGCCACCGCCCTACACCACCAACCTTCTGTAACACCCACTGAACATGCCACACTCTGATAGATATAGAGATTGACACTTGCACATTAACCGTCTCACCTCCTGTGAACTCAGTGCAGACACTTAAGGGCTTAAACACTGAATCGCTTCCAGCTATAAGGACTAGCACTGACGTTGACCCTTACATGGAGGTGACAGAGATGAATTTAGCCCCAACTACTGTAATATTGTAACTGCAAAAATCAACAAACACCCTTCCCCACCGCCATTGCAAACAATCCCTTCAGGGAGTAGGACTGGCACCAGTGATATAAATACCCCCCACCCCTGCCTGTGAGAGAGATAATGCAGGCCTTTCATCCCAGTCCAGGTCCCACTTTGCAGGTGCCTGGGGTTCAACTCTCCCTAGACCTGAGTTGAGGTCACACACAGGCCACAGATTACTGGATCCGATCGCACTGACTAAATGGAGACCATTCATTAGATCTTGTGTGCTTCAGAGGAGGTGGAGTGGCAGTTGGGAATTTGGGTTTCTTGCTGAAAACAGAATAATATCCACAAACCCATAGTGCAGAGGCAGGCCTGTCACACAACCTTTCTAACCAAGTGTGGGAAATGAACCCATTCTGTCAGATGAGCTCATGATCTTCTCTATTCCTATGTGTGCTTGTGTGTGTGTGTGTGTGTTTGTCCTTGTGGGCTCAGTATTCTGTGTTCTGGCTGCAGAGTGAATTTGGGCTATTGTCACAGTGATCCTAATGGCCAGCATCTGGCTCTCTGGCGTTGTTTTATATTTTTTTTGGGAGAGGAGAGAGCTGGGGAAGGAGCGGTAAGAGTGAGGTGGGAGATCTGACTGCTTACGCCTCAAGCTGCACAGCTGTCCCAATTACTACCTCTCACTTCTCTCCTAATTTCACCCATCGTACCCATCTGCCTCTTCCATACTTTAAATCTCAGTCCCATCCATCCGAAGATGCCACTAATAGTCCATGTTTGTTACTTTCAGGAGGCCTTGAAGAAGCTCTTCACAGACCAGAGTTGGTTTTGATACTGTTTTTAGCTTCACGCTGGGGGGGGGGGCTAAAGGTCCAGACTGTGCAGTATCTTTTAAAGCGGCAAAGAATTTATAGCAGCATCCCTGAGTCCCTGCAGCCCTTCAAGTCTGCTCTAAACCTGGTCTGAGCTGTAGACTCTGAGGGGCTGACAAGGCTGTTTGATGGGCCATGGGCACAGAACATCAGGGGATTTTGTAGGTAGGTTGGAAGGTGGGTGGTTGACAGGGAGAGGGGAGGTAGGGTTGTTTGTGTCCAACAGTGAGGCCCTCAGCAACTTCTGGTAAGCTAAATATTCTCGGTTACGGCTTTCACACTAGCAGAAAACTCCTGAAAAAGTTTAGCTGTGTATGAACCCAAACAGCTGAGTTTTCACTCTGACTTGATCCGGAGTTTCTCCCGCCAGCCCACTTGTATTTTTCCACAGAAAGTCCGAGTGAGCTGATGTGAGAACGCAGCAGAATATTATCTGGAGATTTCAACTGAAGCGAGTGTGGGGGGATGGTGACGTTTATATTCTGTGACCTTTGCATGATCCACAGACTGTCAGCATGCAACCACTACGATCTCCTTGCACATAATCAAACGGTTTCATTATGTTTTCTGATACATTCTTCACCTGACTTTTGTTGATGTTGTTCCGTCGAACTACATGTAGCATTGACATAAAGGAAAATATTCTCATTATAGAAGTCCTCCTGAAATTATCGAGATATTTTCAGGAGTACGTGTGTGAAAACTGTGTGTGTCATACCCATGTGGATTCAGTTCCTCATGCAAAGGACGCACAACAAACTTCACCGTTTTCTTTTTGTCCTTGTGCCAAACGTTCACAGAGACAGAAAATGAAATGGAAGACCAAATGTATTGACAAATATATACATATGCGTGCACGTAAAAAGACACAAAAAAATGCAAAGATTATACAAGTTTGCAACAAGAGGCATTTCAGTGCTTCCCTCTGAAAAGAACAAAAAGGGGGAGGGGGAAGGAGATGTTTTAAGCGCTCCCCGTGAATGGGTACATGGCCATTAGTGGACGTTTCCAATGAGCAGAGAAGAGATGTCAGACCACTTCCCAGCTCAGGCTGCAGCAACAATAACTCCTTGATGCAGCTAAATAAGCACACATGAGTAAATGCACTGCTCACACGCACACTCAAAAAAACACATCCTTGCTGATGTGAGTGCACTGCAGGCTGGGCGGCCTACCTGCAGGGCCAAACACAGCTCAGGCAGCACACTCTTTCAGGGGGGTTTCCAGGTCAGGAACTCTGACTGGTCTACCCCTCAACCCAAACCTGACACACAGTCACGCTCCAGCTAAGGCTTTATGTGAAATAGATCCAGTATACCTACACAAATCCAATCTGATTCTGCACGAATGTAAGGCCACACTCCTATTGTGCCTGTCTGACTGAAATCCTATTCAGAACTCCATCCTGTTTTCAGACATTCAGCTGAGTAAGACAGGTAGACAAGCAGCGAGACATTTTGGACAGGCACAACACAGGGCAGGCATACTGGGGCCTTTTTCTTTTCCTGCTGCAGGAGAATGCTATCAGCCTGGATCAGGCTTCGCTGCTCAAGCTGAGCTTCAGCGTCCTTACGGCCAGGTCTGCTTTCCTCCATGGAAACCTGCCCCTCAGTCGCCCTTTGATTGGCTCGTACAATCACAAGACAGGCACTCTGTCTTACAATACAGATAATAATGGCCCTCCGATAGGATGAGAGCAGGAGAAGAGTGATTGCAGAAAGGCTTTTCCTGCAGATTTTGCCCTTTAAAAAAGGCAGCATTCAGCAAGCATAGAAAAAACTAACTAAAGGTGTGTTCCTGCACATTGCAAGCAGCTGGAAGACTCTAAAGTCATTCCTTTAATGCAAAACACATCACTTTGACTTTCCACAAAAGTCATTTAGAGCTTTACTTCTCATCTTGTTCTTGGTATCTCCACAAGCTTTGAGGAAAGAGGAGATAGAAAACTGCCACACACAATTCTCACATGGAAAATGCCAGCCAAATGCCAACCCTAGACATATTGTGATTGCTGTGGCTGAACAGGATGTGAACTACCTATGCTTTCTTGTCATGACAAACCAATTCCTTGATAAAAACAAATCTCAGAAATAGGTGGAGATATGTATATGTGAACATTTCAGTCGTCTCCTTCCTTAGAGCAGAAAAATCAAAGGAAAAAGCTCCTATTCCACCGCTTCTGTTCTATTTACAGTATATTGTCTGGAATCTGGGAGCAGCAAAAACATGCACAGAGATTAACAATACCAGCTAAACAATGCCTCCAGATGAGCCGTTCTCTTTTGGTTGCATTGTTACTCGAGCTCGCTACAAGCATTGCCGGGTCTTGCATAGCCTCTTCACATCAATGTTCTTTGTGTTTTTGTAGCATGAGCCCCCCAAAATGTCTTCAAAAATGTGTTGTTTGTTTCCTCCATAGCTCAATACAGCCGTCTCTTCTCATCCGTCTAACGTTTCCACAAAAAAAAAAGGATAAATCTGGGACAACAGTGTGCAAAAAAAAAAAAAAAAGGGGGGATGTAAAAACAGCAAGCTGAAGCCAATATCAAGCATTATACACACACTGTACCGTGCGCCAAAAACACTGTGATGCTTGAAATTAGAATGGCTTTTCATGCAAACACAGGCACTTGCTGTGCAGGTGACAGGCTGCTATTGCAGACAGAATTGGAATGAAAAACAAATTCGACTGCTATTTTAAATAAAACTCCACGCGGCAGTGGCTTGCTGTGCAAAATCAAACAGGGAAACGGAGCTTGCCACGTGACAAATGTGCACGGTGTTTAATACAGATAAAAGTCAAAAGTGAGTCACCGCCCATTTTTGCTCGGCGCACTGCATCTAACCTCTTTGGCAGAGCAACACTAATATGTTTAATGAAGTCATTAGTCAAAAATGAAGACAGACAGTGGCATGAGGCAAGGAAGGTGGAAGCACAAAGGGTAGAGAGAGGGGGGGGGGAATGAAGCAAGGGGAAGGAGAGAAAATAGTCTAGCTAAGAGGAAGGGAGGGAGGGCTACTTCTCTAGAAAGCACCCTCTCGTGTATTATAGATGCAGTATCATGTGTTGCAGTAACTACATGGTAGAAAATGCAGCATTTGTCCAATGCAATCAGCTCAAAAAGCTGAAACTACTCAAACTGGGAGGCATTCTGCTAAAATAACGTCAAACCTGCCAAGTACATTTCAAGGGTTAGTTTGAGTGTTATCACTACTATTTTATTTAAGTGCTTCATCAAAAATTACACAGCCTGGAATGAACCCGCTCTAAAGTAATCACTTGGCTGATATAAATGGGTCCACCAATAGCTATGCCTATCTGTTCCAAAAACGGCAAAGCCTCGATCACAGCAGTGCATTGCCAACGCATGAGTCACTTTGCTTTATGTAAAATAATTAGCCAC